>NC_066516.1:0-18160 GCF_024679095.1 Eriocheir sinensis
TAGCCGTTGTGGCTACTGGCAACGCCCGTACACCCATCCGGGAGCGAGTTGTCGGTTGTCCGTAAGCTGGTGTCACACTGGGCCTTTTTCTTCCCACCGCGTTGGTGGCAGCTTGGGCAACCGGTAACTTTTCCGGGTGAAATATATATATATATATATATATATATATATATATATATATATATATATATATATATATATATATATATATATATATATATATATATATATATATATATATATATATATATATATATATATATATATATATATATATATATATATATATATATATATATATATATATATATATATATATATATATATATATATATATATATATATATATATATATATATATATATATATATATATATATTTATATATATATATATATATACATATATATATTTATATATATATATATATATATATATATATATATATATATATATATATATATATATATATATATATAATTCCCCCAGGGAGGACTCCCCTTCTGGCTGCCGACCCGAGAGGTGTCTTGATAACTCCTCAAACCTCTTTCTTCTCAATTTCTGCAACATTCGCGGTCTTCGGTCTAATTTTCATTCTGTGGAACATCATCTCTCCTCCTCTAAACCTCACCTTCTCTTCCTTACCGAAACACAGGTTTCTGAGGCTACTGACAGCAATCTCTACTCTGTTCCCTCCTACTATCTCTATCCTAAATTTCAATCCAAAGCTGGATGTTGCGCCTACGTGCGCAACGACATCACTTGCTCTCGTGCCCACGACCTTGACTCTTCTGAATTTTCCACCATCTGGTTAAGACTTCACTGTCATTCTATTACTAAATACATCTGTGCTGTTTATCTCTCACCTAACTCTACCAACTATGTAAAATTCTTTGACTATTTGAATTCTAAAGTGGAGCACATCTTGACCCACTCTCCCTTCGCTGAAATCTCCATCCTAGGAGATTTCAATGTTCACCACCAGCTTTGGCTTTCATCCTCTTTCAGTGACCATCCTGGTGAACAAGCCTACAACTTTGCTATCCTCAACGACCTAGAGCAGTTGGTCCAGCATCCTACACGTATTCCCGACCGTCTTGGAGATCGGCCCAACATTCTAGACCTCTTCCTTACCTCAAACCTTTCTGCTTATTCTGTCAAACTGTTCTCTCCGTTGGGCTCCTCCGATCACAATCTTATTTCTGCATCCTGTCCTATCGCTCCTGTACACCCTCTGGACCCACCGAAGAGGCGATGCTTCTGGCATTTTGCTTCAGCTCGGTGGGACGACCTGAGGATGTACTTTACCGATTTCCCGTGGAATGATTATTGCTTCCAGGATAGAGACCCCTCTGTGTGTGCTCAGCGCATCACAGAGGTGATTGTCTCTGGAATGGAGGCATACATTCCTCGTTCTTTCTCTACTCCTCACGCTAAAAAGCCTTGGTTTAATCATGCTTGTTCTCGTGTTGTCAATGATAGAGAGGTAGCTCACAAAAGGTACCAGAGCCTTCAAACTAATGCTAACTATGAACTTTACATTTCTGCCCGAAATCGTGCCAAATCTATTCTCCGACTAACCAAAAATTCTTTCATTAATAGAAAATGTCAAAACCTTGCTTTCTCTAACTCTTCCCGTGACTTCTGGCATCTAGCCAAAAACATCTCCTCCAACTTCACTTCTTCATCTTTCCCTCCACTCATCAGTCCTGACGGCAACACTGCCGTCTCATCTATCTCTAAGGCTGAACTCTACTCTCAAACTTTTTCTAAAAACTCCACTCTGGACGATTCTGGGCATATTCCTCCTACTCATCCCCCCTCTGACTCCTTTATGCCTGTTATAAAGATTCTTCAAAATGATGTTTTCTATGCCCTCTCTGGCCTCAATCCTCAGAAGGCTTATGGACCTGATGGAGTGCCTCCTATTGTCCTTAAAACTGTGCCTCCGTGCTGTCACCCTGCCTGGTCAAACTCTTTAGCCTCTGCCTGTCAACATCTACCTTTCCTTCTGGCTTGAAGTATGCCTTCATACAGCCTGTACCTAAGATGGGTGACCGCTCCAATCCCTCAAACTACCTTCCTATTGCTTTACTTTCTTGTCTATCTAAAGCTTTTGAATCAATCCTTAACCGGAAGATTCAAAAGCACCTTTCCACTTCTGACCTTCTATCTGATCGCCAGTATGGGTTACGCAATGGGAGTTCTACTGGTGTGATCTCCTAGACTTCTTAACTGACTCTTGGTCATCGTCTCTTACCCGTTTCGGTGAAACTTTTGCTATTGCGCTGGACATATCAAAAGCTTTTGATAGGGTCTGGCACAAATCTTTGCTTTCTAAACTACCCTCCTACGGTTTCTATCCTAATCTCTTTACCTATATCTCCAGTTTCAATTCTGACCGTTCTATTAATACCGTGGTACACGGTCACAGATCTGCCCCTAAATCTATTAACAGTGGTGTCCCACAGTGTTCTGTCCTATCTCCCACTCTTTTTCTGTTGTTCATTGATGATCTTCTTTCCAAAACTAACTGTCCTATCCATTCCTACGCCGATGATTCCACTCTGCATTATTCAACTTCTTTTAATAGAAGACCCACCCTTCAGGAACTTAGCGACTCAAGGCTGGAGGCTGCAGAACGCTTAGCCTCAGACCTTACTATTATTTCCGATTGGGGCAAGAAGAACCTGGTGTCCTTCAGCGCCTCAAAAACACAGTTTCTCCACCTATCCACTCGACACAATCTTCCAAACAACTATCCCTATGCTTTCACAACACCCAGCTATCACCTTCCTCAACACTAAACATCCTCGG
The DNA here is from genome assembly GCF_024679095.1 of Eriocheir sinensis. Lineage (NCBI taxonomy): Eukaryota > Metazoa > Arthropoda > Malacostraca > Decapoda > Varunidae > Eriocheir > Eriocheir sinensis. The sequence continues at coordinate 2,817 of NC_066516.1, forward strand.
TCTATCCTTAACTCAAAATCTCAACTGGAAACTTCATATCTCATCTCTTACTAAATCAGCTTCCTCGAGGCTGGGCGTTCGGTACCGTCTCCGCCAGTTCTTCTCCCCTGCACAGTTGCTGTCCATATACAGGGGCCTTGTCCGCCCTCGTATGGAGTATCCAGCTTATGTGTGGGGCTCCACTCACACAGCTCTTCTGGACAGAGTGGAAGCTAAGGCTCTTCGTCTCATCAGCTCTCCTCCTCATACTGATAGTCTTCTACCTCTTAAATTCCGCCGCAATGTTGCCTCTCTTTCTATCTTCTATCGATATTTCCACGCTGACTGCTCTTCTGAACTTGCTAACTGCATGCCTCCCCCCTCCCGCGGCTCCGCTGCACTCGACTTTCTACTCATGCTCATCCCTATACTGTCCAAACCCCTTATGCAAGAGTTAACCAGCATCTTCACTCTTTCATCCCTCACGCTGGTAAACTCTGGAACAATCTTCCTTCATCTGTATTTCCTCCTGCCTACGACTTGAACTCTTTCAAGAGGAGGGTATCAGGACACCTCTCCTCCCGAAATTAACCTCTGATGTTGGACACTTTAACCTCTGTTCGGGAGCAGTGAGTAGGGCCTTTTTTTCTTTTTTTCTTTGCGCCCTTGAGCTGTCTCCTTATATATATATATATATATATATATATATATATATATATATATATATATATATATATATATATATATATATATATATATATATATATATATATATATATATATATATATATATATATATATATATATATATATATATATATATATATATATATATATATATATATATATATATATATATATATATATATATATATATATATATATATATATATATATATATATATATATATATATATATTTGCCATCATTAGCTTATAACACCTTTAGGCACCGATCATATTTGCATTTTATGTAGTCTGTGATGCAGGTAGGATATTCATTAGTACCTAATTAGACTCATGCTGCTCTCCGGTGCTCTCTGATGAACTCACAATCAAAGATGTAGTATACCTATATGGTAGCATTGAGTAATCTTAGGTCACTTGGTAAAGTGTTCACCTAAGTCCGACCCAAGCTGACAACATAAACCTAAGCATGTTTGCAAGTTGAGTGTTTAGAATATTGGCATAATAATAAAAGATGCTGAAAACTGGATTCCACTACTTTATTGTATATATGAATAATTATATACTGAATTTGTAATGGAGCCAAGATAAAAAGCTATGTTTTTCATGAAAATAAATAGGTTGACATATATAATTAATTACTACGTATTTTGTTATGAAGACTATTGCACATTAATACCATAGCTTTGAATCCAATGATGAATATCTTCAAGCAAGACACAAATAGCAACAGATTGGTCACCAATTCACTCAGTAAACACAATACTCCAGAAAAGTATACACTGAATTCACAATAAAGTTGTTTTTCCACTTGGAACTTTGCAAACAGAAACCAAGTAACCTTGTTTTACTTCACTCATAAGTCATGATGTACGCGATGTGGTCACCTCGACCTTTTGTTCCTCCTCCCTCACACTGGCAGACGTCACTAACAAGCTTTCTTACCACCATTATCTCAATATGAATAACCGGCAGGAGTAATTTGTTTTCTAACTTGATTTTAAAGCAACAATAATTATAAATCATATTTTAAATTATATTTTAATGCAATTTTAATGTCATCTTTTTCATTTGAATGTGTGTACCTTTCTGCTACAAATAAAAGTTTTTTTCCCATGTTTCGTTTTCCTTAATTCAAATATTTAACATTTTAATCAATAACAAAGGCATCAAACACTAATTGTATGTTCAAGCTATATAAGTTGTTTTTTTCTGTTCACATAAACTGCTTCTGTTTTCCTTTGGTGCCATTATTTTCACATGGGTGCAGTCTATCACTCCCACAACACCGCAAGCTGGTAAAATTCTGCTTGCCTTTACGGACCTCCACCCTATCAAGGGAGACTGATAAACCTCCGACTACCTACGGGTCACTGAGGCGGCCAGAGTTTCCGCAATCACCCTGCTTACACTACTCAGGCTTACCCCAAACTCATCACTTGAACACTGCAGCCATTTTCCTGTAGCCAAGTATCTTTAAGTCAAAATCACTTTCAACCCCGGGGTGAGGGAATGCTCCCTTTGAACTGGATCTTGTAGCTCTCTTCTCACCAAATCAGTCACATACTCCATTCCTGCATGGTCTAATATGTATCTCTTGACAAGTTCACCATTGTTATACAGTTCCAAAGAGTCCTATCGAACTCTAAGTTGAGGAGGCGGGCTGGACGAGGAAGTCCGGCGGCCATGTTGATATGGGTCTGGGTCTGGGATTCACTATTAACTTTACTATTAAGTGTTTAGAAGTCCTCACCAGCACTCCCAAGTTAATACCAAAGTTAATAGTAGGTATTAGGCTATTAGTTGTTGAGGATACACTTTGAGAGTGAAGTTAATACTAAAGTCGAAAGTTAATACCAAATTTAGTATTAATAGTTGTCGAGGATACGGGCCCTGAAGTCATATCTTACAATCGAGAAGCTCTATGTGTCATACATGGAGTGGCTTCATCAGCAGTATCCGGGTGAACAGAGGGTCTCCTTGTATTACTAAAGTGATGTATTCAACAAGGAATTTAACATCTCCTTTGCTGATGCGAATTTGTAGCCAGCTGCTGAAGCTGCAGAGACCTGAACAGTCTGGGTTCACGCCTGGTAAGTCAACAACTGACCGTATCCTAGCACTTCGCATACCGGTGGAGCGCCGACGCGAGTGTTGGTGCGTTGATGAGATTTCAGGCCCCGGTCCGCCGCCATAACAGCGCTCCACAGGACCGCTAACATCATAACAGTAATATTAGCACCTAAAGTTGTCATCAATCCTCATATTTGTTAAGTCGTAGGATTTAGTAAATAAGTGAGTCTTCAGCGCTTTCTTGAAAATTGCCAGACTGTCACTGTTTTTAACATCCCCGGGTAACTTATTATAGAGCTGCGGGGCACTCTTCTCAAATGCTCTGAAACCCAGTTCCAGGTGACCCTGGACTCGTAGAGTCTATACTGTTCTGTACTGTGTCTCACTGACATGGTGGTGTCCAAATAAAAATCCTGTAGTATATTTCTCAAATATCCAGGTTTACCAAGTCGCGTTGCTTGATAAGTCAAGACATATATTTTGTAGACTATTCGTGCCTTAATTGGTAGCCAATGCAAGTCCATAAGTGCAGGTGTTATTCTCTCACGGGGGGGGGCAGACCCTTTATTAGCCTTGCAGCTCTGTTCATAACAAGTTGTAGTTTCTTCAGCAGATATTTAGGAAGGCCATAATAAAGTGAGTTACAATAATCCAGCTTACTAGTTACATGATTATATATAAGCATCTTCATAGGCTTATCATCCAAGTATTTCTTGACAAATGCAATATTTCTCAGATGGTAGCCTGCCGTTCTCACCACCTGATTGATCTGCTCTTTGAATGATAGAGTGCAGTCAAGTATCACACCTAAATCTTTGACTGACTTTTTTAGTCATAGTGTCATCTTTTATCCGAAGAGTGGAAATATCTAGCCTCCTGAGATCCTTGTTCTTCCCCACAATCAAGCATTCAGTTTTATCCTCATTCAGCTTCAGTTGCTTAGAATTCATCCATTTCCCAACATCATCCATAATTCTGCTCAGCTTATCTTCAGTGTTTTCCACATCACTCAGCGACAAATAGAACTGTGTATCATCAGCACACAGTTTAAAGTCAACTTCATGCCTTCTTAGCAAATGTGAAAGACCGATAGTATAAACACAGAATAAAATTGGACCAAGTACACTTCCCTGGGGGACTCCTCTTTGCAAAAGTTTATGAGTAGAGAACGATTTACCTATTTGCACACAGTAGGTTTTGTTCTCAAGGTAACTCCTCAGATAATCCAGCGTGCCACCCTCAATTCCAATATTCTTACAATCCTGAAGCAATAGACTGTGCTCCACTGTGTCAAACGCAGCACTCAAGTCTAACAAAATCAGAACACCACACTTCTCTTCATCCATGAGAACAAGCAAATTGTTTACCACCGAACACAGAGTAGTTTCAGTTGAGTAAAGCCTCTTGTAGGCAGATTGATTATCTGGTAAAGCCTGCACCACTAGCAAATGCTCCATCAGCTGATTTAAGATCACATTTTCAAGTATCTTAGATAGAAACGTCAAGTTGGATACTGGTCTAAAGGAACTTAAACACTGTGGGTCCAATTTACCTTTAACGATAGGTTTCATGATCGCCGCTTTCTCACTCCCAGGAAAAGTCTTGTTTTCGATACTAGTGTTAACCATCACAGTCATAATATTTAAGAAATCACTAAAGTTTTCACTCTTAATGATGTCACTTATCGGCAAGGGATCATTATCACAGTACATCAGTTTCACCTTGTGTATGATAGTTTTCACCACAGCCACATCCACTTGTTGAAAGCTTGTTAACTTTATTTCAGGGACTGGAGTTTCCACAGCGGATCCATGGTAACCATCACCTCTAAAGTTCATGATAACTCTCAATTTTCTTGTCAAAAAAGGCTAAAAACTTATTTGCCAGCACTTCATCCGAGAAACCATCCGGAAGCTTGTTAACCTTTCTGTTTCCAGTCAAACTGTCAAGCACCTTATATAATTTATTGATGTTAGGCCCTTCCACAACCTTATTCCGATAGTATTCTCTTTTCCGTTTTATCACAACCCGCTTTTCTTTGTTTTTTGCCTCTTGGTATGCTCTTCTTGCCTCATCTGTTTTAAGCCTACGCCACAGTCTTTCTTTTTTCTTCTCTCTTTTTGCCCACAGTATTTCCACATTAAACCAAGGTGCATGATCTCTCAACACTATCTCCTTTTCAATCAGAGGACAGAGGCTGCTATACTCATCTCTAGCTAAACCATTATATCGCTTTACCAGGCAGGTAGCACAATTTCCACGTAACACCAAGCCATGTTCACAGATTTCATGACATTTAATAGTAATTTCCTGTATTACAGAGTTAATCAATATTTCTGGTTGAAAAAATTTTCACAATCTGAACGTAATCTTTTTTCTCTGCACTGCTTCTCTCACGTATGAAATTTCAAAGGTTACCAATTTATGCACCGGGGATATACAACATATTTCATCGACACACACCCCTTGCACTAGATCACCGTCTATATTGCTGAAAACCAAGTCTAGCACATGTCCCCCTAAAGAAGTCATCTCGTTCACTTTATTAATCAGGTTGAAACTGTCCATCATCTCAATGAAGGCCATGGTAGAAGAATTTTCAGGATCATCGATCCATAGATTAAAGTCACCACAGATGAACACATTAATTTCCACTCACCATATCCACAGACTCCAAAAATGTGCGAAATTCATCAATAAAGACCTCTGCTCTTGTATCTGGAGGTCGATACACCACAATAAAAGTGCTTTTCCTTCTATCAATTTCACAGATGACTTGCACTAATTCAAAAGTATCCCACCTTCCTGATGCTTTTTTCCGAATCTTCTTAAAAGAATTCGAAAGAAAGATCCCAACACCACCACCCCTTCTTGTCTCCCTCGGAAAATGTAGAAAGGTATGAGTTACTGGCGTCATCTCACGAATCTTGGACATCGTAGTCATTTAGCCATGTTTCAGTTACCGCTAAAATGTCAAGATCCTTTTCTTTGATGAGATCACGGATATCTAGAGTTTTATTTCCCACAGACTGAACATTTAGCAGACCACATTTTATGTTTGTATCTGAGGAATTAGTAGCCATGATCAGTTATGTTACGAATTCTCTCAATTTCAGTCTGAAAAACTACACAACACTGGTTATTCGCCGAGTGATTAACTTCAGACTTCTTGTACCTCACACAATTTATACATTTCCTCTCAGTCCCAGGGCAGTCTTTCGCTTTATGCTCTCCTGCCATTTATAACATACTGGGTTCTCACCACTGGCCTTGGCAGTGCATGTGGACTCAATATGACCATATCTCTGACAATGATAACATATTATTGCATGATATCTGTCTCTCACAGTATACACCCCCATTCAAGTTTTATTCTATCATGGTGCTTGTAGATTAGCTCTCTAACAGTTGGATCACATTTCAGGATATAATGCACTGTGCCACCGGCAGCAGGCTTACTAAAAATTTTCTCAATTTTCTCAACTTGTGGAATCAAGTGTAGGAACTCATTTCTTTTAAGCAGTGTCTCAATTATCTTATCCCCAGTCTCCTCCTTATGCACATTACAAATCATGATCTTTGGCCTCAGTTTTCCCACACTTTTAGTACTGACTTTCTCCACAGATTCCAATTTTTTGGCTGCCTCATTCCTCATATCCTCATCATCAAAGTTCATTACAATATTACCTCCATTAGTGAATCTTGAATCAGTAATCTGAATGCCATGTAATGCTTCGGAAACTTCACTTTTCAACTCTGAAGCCTTTTTATCTTGTTCAAAGGCCTTGACAACAAGTGAATTCTTCTTAACTTTCCTCTTGCGCTTGATGACCTCAGCCCAAGTTGCACCTGCTGACCCCACATGCTCAGCCCGCTGCAATGCATCCGCCACCTCCTGAGCTACCTCACCCAGCTCCTCCTTCACGCTCACTGCTCGTGACTCAACTTCTTGTTTCACTTCTGATATTTCCTTGGATAATTCTAACTTGAATTCTTCCATTTTTTCCACAATTTTGGAAGCCAGAGATGCTTTATGAAGGCATGGGTTGCAAATCCAATTTATTTTAGGTATGTTCTCCGACTTAATTCCAGACTAATGAGCACACTTTCAATGACGCCATCTAGGGCACAGACAGCACCCTATCCATTTATAGCCTGTGGGATCCACACAAACGTAACAGAAATCCCCCAAGCTCCTGGCTCGGCCAGCCATGTCGACACAGCACTTTCGCGAGCAAGGCGCAGCACATCCGATCAGCACGGCGACTCACTACTCACTCAAGTTTCGACGGGGGATGCTTGCAGCCTATGTCGATCTCAAGAAGGTGGGTTTGATTCAGTGCATCATGAGGCAGTCTGGGATCTCCTGCGAATCCGAGGGATTCCTGCGAGGACTATTGGTTTGCTGATTGGCCTATATTCTTGAACTAATATGCTGTGTGTGAGTGTGTGGAAGGGGCTTGTCTAGCTTTCCCGTGAACGTGAGAGTGAGGCAGGGCCGTGCCCTTGCCACATTGCTTTTCAACACATGTATGGACTGGTTACTAGACAGAGTTGTGGACCAGAGTCATTGCAGAGCATCTATTGGCAATACCATGGTGACTAACTTTGGTTTTGCCGACGATGCAGTAATTCTTGCGGAATCACTGGAGGTTCTGGTGTTGGTTCCCAAAGCACTGCACGACTTCAGGTCTCTTGGGCCAAGACCAAGGTACAGGTGTTTAGAGCCTTGCTGGATGACACAGTACAGTCTGTACATGCGTGTGGCGAGGACGTTGAGATCTCAGAAAGTTTCACGTACCTTGCTAGCATAGTCCATAACAAAGGTGAGTCTGGCCAGGAAGTCTTACGGCTGATTGGTCCGGCCCAAATCATTCAAGGAAGCATGAAAGCTGCTCTTCCGCCTGAGTTATAGAGAAGGTTACGTCATCAAGTCGGACTACGCACTCGACAACAACGTCACCGAGGTCCGACTGATGACAGGGAGAAGAGCGTGGTCCCGCGGCAGGTTCGACCTCAGTACCGTTCCTCTCCCACCCCTGTATGATGCCCCCCTAAACCTCAGTGAAGAGAAGCTCAGTGACCTAACAAGCTTGTTATGCCTCATGCCAGATGACATGAAGGCCTTTTATCAGGGCCTCCAGGCTGGCACAGTTGACCACAATGTCATGCCTCCTGACGAGGATGACAACCAGGTGCTCGATTATGACAACTAATCCTGAGGTTGGGGTGGAGAGGGAGGGGCAGGGAAGGGGTAATCAACATTCACCAATCAACATTCACACCAGTGTGATAAGTACACATGTAATTTGACTTCATAAAAGTGTTACAGTCATCTATATCATCTTAGTTTACAGGAATACATCACATTAACTTGAGCTCCACATGTGAATGGTCCATTTAAATTACTAATAATCATTGAATGTTTGATTGGCTCAAAAATCTCTTTTCATGCCATTGGGAAGCTAATGTGTCAAGGAGTGTCTTGGTATATATATATGTTTCGCTAAAATCGTATGGTTGGTTTTCGAAATATTCAAATTTAAAACTTTAGGAGCGATTTTTAAAGTTTTTAAAAAATGGTGTTTGGATCATTCTCACGCGGAGCTACTCAAATATATATAGAGTCGACTGGGGGAAGAAATTTACTAAATTAAGGAGAGATCTGCTGTACATGATATTTTATTCAGAAAAATTTGGATACCTCAGTGTGATACTTAGACATCTTCTACACTCCATGATAACATAATATTTCATCTAATTCATAACAGAAGAAAGTTATATAAAGAAAATAGGGAAATAGGGAAGAAGTTTGCCCACACTGGGTAATACATTTCCATGCAAACTTATTGCCCCAAATTGTCAAAATTTATGCCCCATACTCTGGGGAAGATATTTCCCCATAAGGGGGAAAACTTTTCCACTCCTTAAATGCATTCTAGAAAATACCTAGGCCTGTTGTGACGTACATTAATATAAAGGTGACCTTTTATAACTAATCAAACTTATACTAAGAAAAAGTTTCCTTCATTCTTTTTTTTTTTTCAAGTCAATGAAAAGTACACAAATATCAGCAGAAAGCATCAATCAGCAGTAAACAGCATTCAGTAGTAAACATCATTCAGCAGTAAGCATGATTCAGCAGTAAGCATCATTCAGCAGTAAGCATCATTCAGCAGTTAGCATTATTCAGCAGTAAACATCATTCACCAGTAAGCATTATTCAGCAGTAAACATCATTCAGCAGTAAGCATCATTCAGCAGTAAGCATCATTCACCAGTAAGCATCATTGAGCAGTAAGCATCATTGAGCAGTAAGCATCATTCAGCAGTAAGCATCACTGAGCAGTAAGCATCATTCAGCAGTAAGCATCATTGAGCAGTAAGCATCATTCAGCAGTAAGCATCATTGAGCAGTAAGCATCATTGAGCAGTAAGCATCATTGAGCAGTAAGCATCATTGAGCAGTAAGCATCATTCAGCAGTAAGCATCACTGAGCAGTAAGCATCATTCAGCAGTAAGCATCATTGAGCAGTAAGCATCATTCAGCAGTAAGCATCATTGAGCAGTAAGCATCATTGAGCAGTAAGCATCATTCAGCAGTAAGCATCATTCAGCAGTCATCATCAATAAACATCATTCAGCAGTAAACACTAATGCTATACAGATTCAATTTTCTTAAGTCATAAGCTACACCTTCTTCATGAGTTCATTTGCCTTCACATCATCAAATTTGTCGGCAGCATTCTTTAACAAGTTAGAGGAACCAGGCCCCATGAAGATGTACTCAATGTCTATCATGTGTTTATCCTCCACTGGTGGCCACTGCCATGTTATCTTTCTGGCATGGAGGAGAGGGTCTTGCGGTGTAGAAAATTTCAACTTTGTTTACTGGCAATTCTTCATCATCACTGAAAACTTTCGTTACTTTTCCCCAGTAATACTGTTTCTTTTGTTCAGTATACATCACAGCAAAATATGTATTTATTTATGGAATCCTCATCAGTTTTCACTGATGTTGCTGCATCTCTAGCTGTCTTCAGTGGATTTTGACCTTTCTATGTCTGTCTCTCCAGGAGCCTCATGTCCATCTTCATTGTCACTCACTGGCGAGATCCTGTCCAGCTCACATTCAGAGATGAGCCACGAGAATTTACTGAACAATAGCTCCCACCTGATATGCTTGATGAATCATTATCATCAGCAGCAGCATTCTTTCTGCCCCTTTTCTGAACTGTGGCCTTCTTTTTTCCCTGTTTTTTCTTCTTATCTGCTTCTGTGCTTCTCTTCTTCTCTGCTTTCTGTTTCTTCTGATCTTCTTTTTCCTTCTGTGCCTTCTCTCTTTCTTCAATGCTGCTTATGACTTCCTCGTGTGTTAGAACTGCGGCTCCTTTTCCTAACACTCTGCGAGCACCAGGTTTCTTGGCCTGATGGGGATGTTGTCGGTCAGATAAGATTTTTTCCATGGACTTGCTGGTCTGTATAACTTCGCCAATTGCCTCTGCAAGTTCTTGAAGACTGTGAAGGTGTAGACAGCATGACTGACTATGCTGACACACTTTTGGAGGATCTTCAGATGAAACTGTTTAATCAGACTTTTTGGATGAACAAGGGGAGGGATTTGTTACAGTGGGCAAAGGTGTACTTGTCCTCATGAGGGGTCTGCTGACACTTGGCTTTGGATTACTGGGCATGATGGCCATCTCTGTGTCCTCTTTTTGAGCAGGTGGTACAATAGGAATGCCCTCCTAATTCTCAGGGCTGCCAGCACGGATCCATCGATTGTATGCTTCCACCTTTGACCTACTGATTCGTGATTTATCAAATTTGGTTCTGTCAATTGGGAAGACTCCAGTAGAAGAAAAACTTTTGCATACATTCTCCTCAGACAAACCTTTGTTTCACACAGAGGTAAGGAGTTGAACATATTTCACTCTAGAGACTGGCTCACGTAATGTATGCTCATATAATGTGAGTGCCTGGTCATAATAGGTCTTCAGAGGTGCTAAACACACTTTGTCTAAGGGCTGTAGCACATCAGTGCATTGAGGAGGCAGGAGAACAATACTGATATGCTCATCTTTTGCCAGCTTGATGGTTTCAAGATCTGTGTAGCTAACGTGACCATCAATAAACATGAGAATCGGCCTTTTATCCTTTGTCAGTTCTATAAATTTGACAAAAAAAACTCGTGAAATGCTTTGGCAGTCATCCACCCACTGTTATTTAAACAGTAAATAATTTGATTTGGGGTTGTTCCTGAATCCCCAATCCACTGCTGTATCAGCCGTTTTACCCTAAAATCAATGCAGGGAGGCAAAGCAGAGCCACCAGCACAGATAATTGCTAATACAGTTATATTCTGCCTTCCAGAGCTGGCAGTCACTCTAATTGTTTGCTGTCATGCCTCCCTTCACATCTTCAATTACTTGCTCAATTGGGTCAGAGAGCTTAAAGCCCTTTTTTACATACTTCCTAACCATCTTTGTTATAATGGATACCACATGCAAAACTCAATTACTCAGTTAGCCTGAAAGAGAAAACAAACTAAAACCATGTAAACTTACTCAGTCAACCTCAAAGAGAAAACAAAATCAAAACCATGTAAGCTTATGAACACTAAACATTATTTATCAGTGTGGCAAAGTTTTTCCCCGATTATGGGGCAAAAAAATTGACTGACTGGGTAAAGAGTTTGCAGTAAAATTTTTGCCCCAATGAGATGGAGAATTTCTTTGCACTACCCCTACCCCAAGAGCTGAAGGGGCAGGGCCTTCATACTGCATATGAGGACCCCCCCACCCCCTACAAGCAAAATTATTACCCCATCCTCCTACTTTTACTCACAATGTAAACGGTGCACCCTTAGTTCTGTGAATGGAATGGCAAATTTTTTACCCCTGATTATATGAGTTGCAGAAAAAAACAGTTGAACATAAAAACAAATAGTGATGGAAATATGAAATACAACACAAAACTTCCCTAACGAAAGATCTATCTACTGTCAGTCATATGTTTGAAAATAATCATAAGGAAGGGTGTTATGCCTTGTCAAAGTTTTTGCCCCCCTTTCTTGGGCAAAATTCTTCCCCCAGTCGACTATACATATATCTATATAGATATATATATATAGATATATATATATATATATATATATATATATCTATATATATATATATATATATATATATATATATATATATATATATATATATATATATATATATATATATATATATATATATATATATATATATATATATATATATATATATATATATATATATATATATATATATATATATATATATATATATATATATATATATATATATATATATATATATATATATATATATATATATATATATATATATATATATATATATATATATATATATATATATATATATATATATATATATATATATATATATATATATATATATATATATATATATATATATATATATATATATATATATATATACACACACACACACACACGTTTTCTTGTAAAATTTATAATTCTGAAGCTAACAGCAACTCATCACAATGCACGAGTCTAAAGCAGCAGTAGAAATTTAGTGCTTATATGTATAGCGCATCAATGCACTACTGGGGTGGGGTGGGGAGCAATAAATGTGACCCGTAGCGGCATCATAACAATGTATGTGTGTGTGTGTGTGTGTGTGTGTGTGTGTGTGTGTGTGTGTGTGTCATCACAGGCAATGAAATGAAAATCTGCATCTTGTAATTCTACCATCAATATATTTTATCATGAATCGAGGGAAAATTAGTCATTACACAATGCAATCTGAGAAACGTGCGAACACTCATAACGTCTGAGGGGTGAGGGAAGACAAGCTTTCATATTCCATATATATGTATTGAATGTGTCAGAAATTATAAAAAAAAATTGTAAAATGTTGCTATCTAAAAAGTGTCAAAACTCACAACCTCTTGGAGGTTAAAAATGATAAGCTTCTCGACTGAATCATTATAGCTAAGATACCAGTATCTAAACTTCTTAAAATCTGTGGCACTTGCAGTGGGGTCAGGGTTGGAGCGACAGCAGGGACGACCATCCGATCATCTTATCTAATACTCCAAAACGTCAGAGGAAGACAATAACAGTGCTCACATTGTAATCATTGTAATCATTGTAATAAAAGGGGCAGGAGCACGCCTGGGGGCAGAGCGGCGAAGAGCGAGGGTGACTACTTGAAAGACGGAGGGAGACTACTTGAAAGACAGAGGAGACGGACGTACAGTGCGGAGCTGTTGTGGAATGCTGACGTGCATGAGGTGTTCTTTGTGTGCTGCGACCCTTTTCTGTACCCGACTTGTGTCTGTATTCTGCCTGGTGTGCCATGTAACCGTTTGTGACAATATAGAAGGAAAAAAAAGTGCAGTGTCCTTTCCACCTCCGCTATCTTGAGCTGCGGGTTCACCGTCTGCGTGTCTCGGCACCCCAGCACCTCTACACAATCTGCTCACTGGATGGCCAGTGCCTGGCAGGCTATGGGGGTGTCAGGGACAACCTCCAACACACACACACACACCGTGGGCTGTACAAGAGTGGGGTGCCACAGAGGCAGGAAGGCGGCGGGCCCAAAGTAGGGTCTTCCCTCAGGTCGAGGGGAAAACCCTGTTCAGAGTAAGGGAGGAAGGGCCAGTTATTTTAAGAGGAAAATACCCTGTTCGGGATAAAACACCCACTCAATTTTGTTCCTTTATATATATATATAGAGAGAGAGAGAGAGAGAGAGAGAGAGAGAGAGAAAGTTCTAATGATTAAGCCTCAAGGGAGAAAAATCTCATGCTTGAGGCCGGAAGATGTCAATACCATTAGCCTACGTACAGTGAGGCGAGTACAAGGAGGGAAAGGAAGGGAAGGGAATGGGAGGGGAAGGAAAGGAATAAAAATAAATCGAGAAAAAAAGGAAGCAAAGAAGGAAGAAAAGACAGAAGGGTGGATGGATGTATGGACAGGGCCAGCCCTAGGCCGATGCAAGCGATGCAACTACATTGGGCCCCACGCCTCTAAGGGCCCCACGCTAAAAATAAAAGCCATTAGAGGTCCCACTGTGAGGCCTCTAAAAAGGAATAAAGGCTGTTAGAGGCCCCACTGTGGGGCCTCTAAGGAGAAAAAAAGACCGCTAGAAACCCCACTGTGGAGCCTCTAAAACGTAAAAAGGCCATTAGAGGCCCCACAATGAAATAATCAAAAACTTTGCAGGTACAGGTAACTCTTGATTTACGCGAGTTTGGTTTATGCGTTTTTTAAATAACGTGGGGTCCAAAATCCAAATAAATGTTTAATTTACGCATTTTTTACACTTATACGCGATATTTTATGGAGTGGCCCCCAGATGTCTCACGCAACTGGACTCACACGGCGCCACGGCCACACAGCTGAGCTCAGTTCTTCCTTTCCACTTGAACAACAATACAGCACCCATGCTGCACGCTATAACAACAACAACACCCTCGCTGCTGTGCTACCACGAGGGAAGGGCAGACAGAGGAGGAAACAAGATAGGGAGAGGATTCAGAGTGATACAGTAGGCAATAAAGGTAAAAACCTACCTCTTGTTTGATTTACATTGTTTTGATTTATGCCAGCTTTTCAGGACACAATACTCACGTAAATCTAAAGTTACCTGTATTAAGTCCTGCAAGATAATACTTAAAGTTCAGAAACATAACAATAGTTAAAACAGCACTGGAACAGTGAATAATGTCAAACTGCACACTGAATCTTTTAATTTCAAGGATGAAGGCAAAAAAAAAAAAAAAAACAAAAAAGGAATCAGCATGATCCAGAACATTGTTAGGAATCTTTGTTTTACATTCGTAACTCATAACAAATCATTTGCATTAATATTTGAGTCCATGCATGAAGTATAACTATAATATTTTTTTATTTTGGGGGGCTTTGAGTTTGACATTCAAAATCAGAGATGCCCCCACCCCATCACTATTCCTTCCATTGGGCCCTGCACCTGCTTGGGCCAGCCCTGTGTATGGAAGGCAGTTCGAAAAAAGATGGGTGAAAGAGAAAAACGAAAGGAGGAAAGGTAAGAAATACTTGATGGATGGAAATATAAGTGAGCTAGTAAAGATAGAAACATGGGAACATGGAGAGACGGGCAACAGGAATCCTGTTGGCTTATTACGACGTTGTCCACTCTATTGATATAATCTGCCCGACAATCACTTCAGTGCCTGTGGAGCAGATCAAAGCAATTTGGTACGTACATTTAGTTCTCTCCTGACACAACATTTGCGTCAAAATAGCGTCGATGCAATTTTTAGAGTTGATGGTTTCCGCATTTACTACTTCGGAAGGAAGGTTATTCCACCGACAGATAACTCCGTTTGAAAAAAAATTGCCAATGTCTGTATTACACAGTCTCGCTTGAATAAGTTGGTTTGTAACTTAACACTTTCCATCCGTGACGCAGAAATCAGTGTCACAGTAGTTTGGAAAGGGTCAAGAGGAAATGGAAGAGGATTAATCCTCTTCTAAACCTCTCAATCCTCCTCTAAATTCTTCTTCCATTTCCTCTTAAGAGGTTTAGAAGAGGATAAAGAGGAAA
>NC_066516.1:18260-75760 GCF_024679095.1 Eriocheir sinensis
CTTAGTTACTGACATGATGAGATGCTATATTTTGTTTGTCTCTCATATCCTAAAAATCCCAGAAAAAGAAAAAAGTCATTTCCTCCAATAAATCATTGCAATGATGTTGATGTTCTCAATGCTATCCTGTTCAATCAAAGTAACATCATTCAAAAACTACAAATAAGCTGGAGACATAATGGGTTAAAACTTAGACAAGTATGGCTGTAGTGATTCACCAGTAACTATTCTGTATTATCATTGTTATTAAATAGGTACAGCAATGATTTAAATTTTCAAAACATTGTCAATCTAAAGTGATAGGACTGTTGCTCTTGTGGTGAGAATAGATTGGTGAAGGACTTTACTCTACTCTAGACTTTTGGCAATAATAATTTGCCTTTGATTTCTTCGACAGACACATCACTGCAATCAACACCTCAATCTTAACTCCTTTCAAGCTTGCTGGGTTTAAGATAAAACTTGCCATACATACTGGGTTGTTACACCTCCAATTCATCTTAGTTCTTGTTCTTTATCATTATTAACTGTATAATTTCCTGTATTCGTTTTTTTTACTGTAGAATTATGGAGATAAAAGAAGGTAAGAACTATTTACATAAGTATTACCTTGCATGTAGTATTATATTGGTATATATTAGTTGTGAAAAAATATAATGAATAGGTATTCTATAATGATAATAAGTAAAACAAATAAATAATAATTGTACATACATACAATCAACAATGTTAAGCAATGAACACATTTAATTTTAATGAAGAGGCAAGGTAGGGAGTTTTTAGGACTTAGTCGCCCATCTCAGTCTGTTACTTTAGAATGCAACAATAATTGTTATAATTGTAATAAATAAAAATATTGATACCAACAATAGTAATTAAAAATAATAAAATAATGTCTACTATTGTCCGACACACCTAAAGCGGTGCCTCTGACGTAGACAGCCCTCTATACACTGATGCCACATCTCCAACCAACCTCACGTATCATGCCCCTCATACCTCCTTTTCTTCTCTCTCTCTCTCTCTCTCTCTCTCTCTCTCTCTCTCTCTCTCTCTCTCTCTCTCTCTCTCCACTATTAGCCCCATATTTTATCAAAATTATGCCATATGGCAGACAGTGTATGGTAGATGGCAGACACACACCAAACTATGGCAGAAATGCCATAATTATAAGAACATAAGAACATAGGAGTCTGCAAGAGGCCGGTAGGCCTGTACGAGGCAGCTCCTCTGGAACCTAAGCTCCCGTGAATCTAACCCCACCTAATATCACTGTCCATGAATTTATCTGATCTATTTTTTAATGTGACAATTGTATTGGCCTCACTCAGGCAGGCAGCGCAGCTGTGGTGTGTTGGGTTGGGAGGGAGCATGAGCCTGACCTTGAGCTGACAATGCCGCAGAGGCAACGGTGCCAAGCAAGTTGTACAGATTTTTGGTATTCACTCACAAATAAAGAAACATTCATAAAACCTTTATTTTTATTTTTTTTTAAATTTTTTAAGAGAGAGAGAGAGAGATAGATAGAGAGAGAGAGAGAGAGAGAGAGAGAGAGAGAGAGAGAGAGAGAGAGAGAGAGAGAGAGAGAGAGAGAGAGAGAGAGAGAGAGAGAGAGAGAGAGAGAGAGAGAGAGAGAGAGAGAGAGAGAGAGAGAGAGAGAGAGTGTGTGTGTGTGAGGGGTGTGGATCGGGAGGTAAGTTGGAGACGTGACACCAGTCACGCCACTTTAGATGTGTCGGACTATAGTCTTTGCTGTTAATGGACACCACAAAATTCTTTCTGACAAATTCTGACATGTTTGCATAATTAAAATAATAAACAAATGTAGACTGGGCTGGATGAACTGCGTGAAAATTTTGCTTGCTAAAAAAATCTCACTACACTTAAGTACATCTATCATATTTATGGTATAAGTATGGAATGAGTGGCTAAGAGAGTAAATGAAAGACTATGTGCATGCACAGTGCACATAGTCTTTCATGCTTGCAAATAAATCTTGTCTTAACTGGCTTAAAATAGTGTTTTGATCTTCATGAATAAGAACTAGTATCACTGAGAATTTATATCTCATTCTTGTCTAATTTTAGAAGCAATTCTGTCACATGTTGCATAGCATGGTGATCTTATACAACCACTGTAGGTAAGCTGGTCACAAAACTATATATGTGTACATATGAAAAAGGATTTCTGGTAACTAGTATGTAACATTTTCAAACCATACTTACAAATCGCTCCTTTTAAAAGCTTATTAGATAAATTATGTAATTATAAGCTGTTAATTTACAACTTTTTCCATCTTTTCTTAAAAATTGTATGATTCCTTACCTTTGCCTCAATTACAAATCTATGTTATATTGCTCAAGTATACCCCTTGTATACCACAGACCAGTTTAGAAAGTAATTTTAATGAAAAATATTATATCAAAGATATTCTTGCATTGGCATTGAGATTATTACAGTATATGTTACTGAACCTGTATGTAATATGTAAGCAAACACAATTATAGTAGATGTGATTCTACCAACATACAATCTGTTATGAGGCGGTCACCATCACTGACATGTACACCAAATAATAACAGGACTCCCAATCTGTACACTGGGAGTCAACAAAAATCATAAGTATCAAGTGGGCACAAGTAGATGTACATTACCATATCTCACATTATAGTAGCAATAGATTCACACATTTTTTTTCTGTACATATGCAAGAAGACATTATTTACATCTGACATGAGCATTACACAACATCCATGCTACAAGACTAGTTCAGTCAGCCTATATACACACTAGAATACAACACCTATATAACACACCTGACATGTGTTGTGACAGTTTGGGAGAATTTTGAGGCTTTCTCTTAATTTAAATAAAGAAAATATAATATTTAATTCATGTAAACAAATAAAGTATCCATCAGCATTTGGCATTATCCTAAATTTTAAGGTAATGATCATAAGTAAATGTTTTATTCAGCTCTCCAATACAGCAATAAGTAGTGTAGATATTATTATTACCCTTTATTAAGAAAATTGTTCCGTCTGACATGACAAATTAAAATGATCTGTACTGTCATTGAAAAATCAATAAAAAGATAGTGCCACATGAGAATGCATTGATATCAAATGTTGACCACTTACTTTGGTTCAAACACTTGAGTAATGACAATTGGTACTATATGAATATATTACTACCTTATAAATTCATGTTTTATGACATCACCAGGAACCCTTTTTTCTCACTGAGATATGATTCAGTGACTTTACTTTGAATATCTTTGTGTGGGGTTTTGGAAAAGAGAGAGAGAGAGAGAGAGAGAGAGAGAGAGAGAGAGAGAGAGAGAGAGAGAGAGAGAGAGAGAGAGAGAGAGAGAGAGAGAGAGAGAGAGAGAGAGAGAGAGAGAGAGAGAGAGAGAGAGAGATAGAGATCTATAGAGAGAGAGAGAGAGAGAGAGAGAGAGAGAGAGAGAGAGAGAGAGAGAGAGAGAGAGAGAGAGAGAGAGAGAGAGAGAGAGAGAGCACATTACTAAATTTTCAGACTACTATCAAATGTATGCTGGCCTCTATTCCAAACTGCCATACAGACTGTCAAGAGACTTGGTGTTGCAGTCTCTGCACATGTGCTCACCAGCAACACTTGTGAGCTCTGTCGCCACTTGGCACCCGGGACAGTAATGAAATATACTTGTATGAGAATCCACTCAATGGAAAATTCTGAGCACTGGAACAACAAATTATCAGAACTGGATGATTCCTATGAAATATATATGACTTCCTCTAAGAGAAATACATAATTATATGAATATATAAAAATCTAACATATATTTAAATTTGTTGTTTAAATTTAATGTGAAACCTGCAGACTGCTCCTAGTGGTGAAAACAATGACATATACCAGACTCATTATGAGTATAGAATGTTCACTAGTAACCAGAACTAAAACATCAAGTTGTAGAATTCACAATATTCCCATTCCCCAACATGTTTTGTAGTCCACATACTGCATCTTTCACTACACCTTTCTTTCTTAATAAAATAATTGCAGTGTATTTTCTAGCTATCCTCTTCTTTTCAGCATTTTCTGAAATACAGAAATGTAATAACCAACATGACCATATATCCATAAAAAGTAAGGTTGGGATCCAGACCCAAAGAAATATGTAGCCATTTGGGGGGTCAGGAAAAACAATAAAAAGGACTCTCTCTCTCTGTAATATCATAACATTCAAAATTTAATCTTATAAAGAATATACAGGTAAGAAAACACCTACACACACAGCCCTATCTTCCCTCATAATTTTACTAGAAGGCAAAAATATTTTCATTATTTGATTAAACTGTGATAGTCCTCTGATTAAGAGCTCACAAAATCAAAGAATTTTATCTCTGTGCAAAAGAGATGATAACAGTGATGATTCTAAATAAATCCCATTACACAAAACTCAGCATGGAGGAAACAGTATTAAAGGTTTAGTGTAATTTTACCACCTTTTACTTTGATCATAGATGCATGATCATGAATACAGATAAAACATAGCTTATCTTTGTGCCATAATGATAATATCCATGTTTTAGCATTTTTTTGAAGGGAAGTGTCACAATTACTTCAATTACTGTGTATTGCCATGGTTATATTTATGTGAAACATATCTTTGCTGAAATAATATACACTCATTTCAAGATCCACAGCTCAATTCATAACTGAAATTTTTTAAATCATTTTTGGGAAAATATAACTTGCAAATACTTTCTTATCTAATAAATTAGTGATGAAAAATACCAAATATGCATTATAGAATATCAAAACGATGCATCGCTTGAGAACTTTTGAATTTTATTCTTCTTAAAGTTGGGAATTTTTTTTTTTTTTTTACATTTTTTCTATATTTGTGCAACTCTTTATCCATAATTGAAAATGCTCAACGATGAAAAATCACATTCTTAGTCATCTTCCAATGATGTATTTCTCATTGAGTTCGGTAAAATAGTTGTAAAGAAGTTGTAGAAAAAATTAGAAATATCAATTTTGAGATATTGAAATTTAAAGAGTGCAGTCTTTAATGGCCCGCGCGCTTGAGCGATTGCTGGTTTGTTTGTTTTCTCTCACAGCCACACTCTCTGTATCAATCTTGAAGTGTTGTATGACATTCACATCGCATTCTAGTGTACAGCTATAGTATTATTTATTATTATTGTATGAATCAATGAAGGTGACCCATTGGAAAGCATGAATGCTATAGTTCAAAAGGCCCAGGGCTTACACTTCACCGAAATCGGGAAATACAGAATGAAGGAAAAAGCAAAGAATAGGAAGATGGAAAAAATCTAGTAGGTAGCTTAGTTAAGAGAGAAGAAAGTGAATGCCTGTATTTTAAATGTTTCATAATTACTAGAATTAATAATCACATTAGGAAGTGCATTTCACAGTTTGACGGTCGCTGGGATGAAACACTGAAGATTATGATGTATTACATCGTTGACAGACAAGGAACAGTCATTTAGCCCTAAGGAGTGTCGTAGCATGATGGTTGTGAGAGAGCAGGCAGACAACGGTGCAATGGGTGGTTGATATTAGACATAATTTTGAAAAAATAAGACAATGATCCCACCAAGCGACGATGCCAAAGATTAATCTCAAGATTCGGAAGAAGAAATTTAATCTGGTTGAACACTCTATCTAACAGCTTTAAGTGAGACTCGGCTGCAGAAATCCAAACGAAATGACAGAACTCGAAATGAGGCAGTATGATAGAGAAAAAGCATTTTTTTACATCATCAGAGGAACTTACGCAACAAACCAACTTTTTGTGAGACTGCCGACGCAAGTGAACGCAGGTGCAACTCAAAAGTGAGTTTGGGATCAAAGGTCACTCCGAGCAATTTCAGTGAGGAACAATTAGGGATCGGTATTCCACTGACCGCAATATCAGGGTGAGGAGGAAAGGGAGTCCTTGACCTGCTAAGAACCAAACTGTGGGATTTACTCGGGTTCAGCTTCATACCCCACCGACCACACCAAGACAGAATCCTAGACACATCATGAAAGGAGAACATTGGCAATTCTCTATCTATCCTGAGGGGAAGGAATTACTGCATATATAGAGGTGTCGTCAGCATATGCAATCATATTAGACTCGATGTCAAATGTATAAATAATGAAAAGAAGGGGTCCCAGGACACTACCTTGGAGAACACCAGATATAACTGGACTAAAAGAACTGTAACAGCTATCAACAGTCACACGTTGCCTTCTTTCAGTTAGAAACTCGGAAAGAACTTAAAGGAAGCTGCCTCCAATTCCAAGAGATCTGACTTTAAACAAAAAGGGCCTTGTGGTTAACACGATCAAATGCGGAGCTAAAATCAAGTGAAATTAGTCTAGTTTCATAATCAGTATCAAGAGCAACTTGTACATCATGAGTTATGCAGATAAGAGCGTTGGAGGTGCTGAGACCTTTTCTAAAACCAAACTGACTAGAAGGTAATAATTTGTTTGTCTAAAAAACGAGTGAGACGCTTGGCCAGCAAGCGCTCAAAGATCCTGGACAAGACCGGGGTTATAAGAACATAAGAACATAAGAACACAGGAGTCTACAAGAGGCCGGAAGGCCTGTACGAGGCAGCTCCTTTGACCCTCAGCTCCCGTGTATCTAACCCCACCTAATATCGCTGTCCATGAATTTATCTAGTCTATTTTTGAATGTGACAATTACAGATGGGTCTGTAATCACTGGGGTGTATAGAGGGTGAGGATCCCTTAGGTATCAGGGTAACATTAGCAGTACGCCAGCATACTGGAATACTGGAAAAGAACCCTTGTGTAACAAGAGCCTATCGATTTTAACTTGAGCCCTTGGGCACGACTCAGGGATTACCCACGAGACCACGCTGGTGCCACATCACTCCATTACTCTCCTCAGAGAGGGTTGCTACCTCTCTCTCTCTCTCTCTCTCTCTCTCTCTTGCATGGCTGTGTAGGGCACAAGAGTGAGAATACTTGAGTTGTCCATTGTGGTGTAACACTGAATGGTGCGGCCTGGCGCCTGCTGCCATGGTCCATTAGGCAGCAACGCCGCATGAGCCACGCTACCAAGTGATGTGGAAGGTTTACTGAGTCGCTGTCTTTCCCTCTAATCCCAAGCCATTCATAACACCATGCAGTCATATTATGCATGTACAGTAATCCCTCGCCATATTGCGGTTCACTTATCGCGGTCGCGCTGTATCGCGGAGTTTAAAATTGGAGATATTTAGTTGCATATCGTGGATTTTTCGCTATATCGCGGAATTTTGCGGTATAGAGGTATTTTAATATATTTATTATTTTACTTATTTTGCAGAAAAAGAAGCATTTTCTAGCCTAAAAAAATTGTAAACAATATAAAAAAATTAAGAAAGTATTAATAAGAACATATTAAAATAATATTAAATTGATATAAAATACGTAGACTGCAGATGAGTAGACAAAGACTCAAGACATATGTAAAACGCAGCTACGGCCGCCTGCTTGAGCTAGTTTGCTCACGCAGGATCGCACACGGCACACTATTGGCTGATGGATGGAGGCGACCAACCAGAGCACTGTGTTCTGTATCCTGGGCGCTGACTGGCTCAGGGACCGTAGGCATTTGTTGGTTCGCCAGTGGTTAGCTCAAGACAAATGGAGAGTGTGTTACAGCTTTCACCATTAAATGCTTGAGAAGTTGGCAGTGAGGACCCAGACAGGATGAGGCAATGACTACACTTGAACAAGACTAAGGTCCTAAACTTGCTCAAATGATTACTCCAAGCTTATCTAGTTTCGTGGAGCCTTTATGTACTGGAATAAACACGTGGAGAGCTACTGAACCTAACAGCCGACACGCTTTTCTTCTTCTTGTGACCACAACTTACCAACCACGAGTAATCCATATGTTGGTGACTGAGTTTCTGACTAGAATTTCGATGAGTTTCCTGTGAAATGTAGCAGACTTTGAATCTCTCGAGAAACTAGTGGTTGGGGTGACCTTGTTCACACAGGCTGAGGCTAGATTCACAGAGATATGCGGTCTTATATAAATAATATATATAAAATATAATATATAAATTATATAAATAATAAAATAAATATAAGGTCGCTACTTTATGATTTTTCGCCTATCGCGGGGGTTCTGAACCTAACCCCATGATATACGAGGGATTACTGTATATAAATTCCATAAATAGATAACGTACAGACTAACAGTGAGACAGATCGCCATGCGCAGGTCATCGCTAGATTTGTAATCATTGGGGGTTTCCCTGGGCCACGCCACAGTGCTCAAGTTAGAGTCGATGGACTATAGTATCTGGTCCCCCCTTATTGCAAAGCATATTAATCGCTCAAAGGCGAGGGTAACAGAAGGCACCACCTACATTGCCTCTACACCACATACGGGGCCCTGAATTCAATGCCTGGAGTTGGTGTTCTGAAATAATGAACCTTCTAAATGTTTTCTCAGTTTTAGGTACAGCGTTTTTCATCATCTTTATACGCTTTTGATGTCAAGACACTGTGTCATGCGAGGTGTGCTGTATTTACCTAGTTGTATTTACCTAGTTGTAGTTTTACATGGCCTGGGCTTACGTGTGGTCCTGCCTCCGTATCTATAATTATCCAACTTTTCCTTGAAACTTTGCACACTCTTCGCCAATACTATTTCTTCACTTAATCTGTTCCAAACCTCTATATTTCTTTGTGGGAAGCTATATTTCTTTATGTCTCTTGAGCATCTTCCCTTCCTCAACTTTTTACTATGTCCTCTAGTATTCCTGCTGGAAGGTTCTTCTCTTAGTAGCAATTTCTCGTTATCTACTTCTTCCATTTTACTCAATAGCCTATATATTTGTATTAGGTCTCCTCTTTCTCTTCTTTGTTCCAGTGTTGGCAAGTCCATTTCCTTTAGTCTCTCTTCATATGTCAGTCCCTCCAGTTCTGGAACCATTTTTGCTGCCATCCTCTGTATTCTTTCTAGTTTTACTATGTGTTTCTTCATATGTGGAGACCACACTCTTTCATGTATTCTAGTTTAGGTCTGATCATAGTAGTTATTAATTTTTCATCATTTCTTTGTCCATGTAGTGGAATGCTATACCTATATTTCTCACCATGTTATATGTATCACCAAAGATCCAATTTATATGACTTCCTGGTTGCATATAATCTTGCATTATTACTCCCAAGTCTCTCTCTTCATTTACTTTCTTTAATATTTCCCCATCTCCCATTTTATATGTCCATTTTGGTCTTTCTACACTTTTTCCCATTTCCAAAGCATGACATTTCCTCACGTTGAATTTCATCTCCCATTTCTGACTCCATTTCCAAATCTTGTCTAGGTCCTCTTGCAGCTCCTTGCAGTCTTCACGGTTTCTTATCTGTCTTAGCAGTTTAGCATCATTCATGTAACAGGCTCATGTAGCTGTTTATTCCTCTGGCATATCATTAATATAGACTAGAAGAGTACTGGTGCCAAAACCGACCCCTGGGGCACTCCACTTTCCACCGCTCTCCATTCCGATCTAGTGTCCTTAACCACGGTTCTCATCTCTCTTCCTCTTATGTAGCTTTCCATCCAGCACTTCATTTTCCCTCTCACTCCTCCTTTATTTTCTAGCTTCCACAGCAGTCTTGAATGTGGAACTTTGTCAAATGCCTTCATTAAGTCTAGGTAAATGCAATCCACCCATCCGTCTCTTTCCTGTAATTTGTCCGTCACTCTTGAGTAAAAGCTCAGCAAGTTTGTCACACATGAGCGGCCTTTCCTAAACCCATATTGATTGTTTGTGATTAAATTATGTTCTTCTAGAAATCTCATCCATTGTTCTTTTATTAATTTCTCACATATTTTGCATACTACACTGGTCAGAGACACCGGTCTGTAATTTAGGGTTCTTCCTTTTTCCACTTTTGTATATAGGTACCACTTCTGCCTCTTCCACTCCCTAGGCACTGTGCCCGCTTTTAATTGAGCACCTAATGATGTCATATATCGGGCCAACTAGCTCATTTCTGCATTCTTAAGTATAAAACCTGAAACTCCATCCGGGCCCACGGCCTTCCCTTCTTCCAATTCCCCTAATAGTTTTTTTATCTCCTCTTTATCTATTTTTACCTCTTCCATATATACATCTAAGTTGTTTTCTTGTGGTTCATTAAATACTGATTCTTTGGTAAACACTTGCTGGAATTTTTTGTTAAATAATTCCGCCATTCCTTTGGGATCCTCGATCTCTACAGTCTCTTCAGTCAGCCTTCAATTGTTTCTCTTGACTTAATTTTTCCATTTAGAAATCTATAAAATAGTTTAGGTTGTTCTTACACTTTTCCACAATATCCTTTTCGTATCGCTTTCTCTTCCTTTCTCACTTTCACGTACTCATTTCTCGCTGCCTTAAAGTCTTCTCTGTTTCTTTGATTTTGTTTCTTTTTAATCTTGACCACGCTTTGTCTCTCTTTTCTTTTGCCTTTGCACATCTTGCATTAAACCAGTCCTTTTTAGCCCTCTCCCTCGGTCTGTATTTTGGTACGAACTTCATAACACCTGGGTTGTGCGCCCTCATGAAAATTATGTGCAGTGGTAGGTGTGCATGGTGGTATCCCTCCTGGTTTTGGCTCTTGTGAGCCAACAAATTGTGGAGAGCTAGTCCCAGAGGATTCAGTGGTATCAGTGGTTGAAGAGAGAGGGGTGGGTGGAGATGGGGTGGCAGACTCAAGGTCGCCACTTCACAAGCCCCACAGCAGAGTTGGACTACAGCCAACATTCTGTTTCTGAGCCTCTTTGCATGATGCCTTCGGCATGGTGGCATAACAATGTAGTGTGCAATAAACAGTGTGTCATAGACAAAACGAGTGAGGTAAATGGTCTGAAGGGAGCAGGATGAGTGGCAAGGAGTGACAACCAGCCTCCTCCACTGTTAATTCACATCTAAGCTTGTGAGAGGAGTAAGTAGTGAAGCCTTGAGTGTCATAGAGATGCCAGTGAATGTCATATGAATTTCCATGATTGATTTTTTTTCACTGAAAAATTAAATGAAGACGTATACACAAACGAGTTCCCTGCAGACGCAAGTGACATGGAAGGGGGGTGGGGTGAGAAAATTGGCCATAAGCCCATCACTCATTCATTTTTGCGTATTTCCTTATAAAACTTCGTGACATGAAAGCTGAAGTACTCTCGGACACATGGATTTTTTTCAAATATTTAGATCTTTTCAAAAATATTCATGTGACACTTCCCTTAAAGAACTTGTGATGATACCCTGACCCATTAATTGTTGCAGGGAGTCTGTTTTCCATTTCTTTAAAACAAATTATCAACACAATGTGGCTGAGTGGTCAATGTGAGGGTATGGTGTTCTGGAGACCCAGGTTCAAGTCCTGCCCACTGTCAGAAGCTGACAAGCTTTGTCATTGCCAAGGAGCCAAAGACAAACTACATGCTTTCTTTATCAATCCAAACTCTGGTAAAACACCTGTGAGGTTCAAGTGGAGCTCCAGGAGGTATCATGACCCCAGCAAGAAAGGTGCAGTTAACTATAGAATAATTGCTTGCACCACTACCAGGCTAGGGCCAACCAAAAGGCCCCATCGTGAAAACCTACCAGCACAACACTGAGCATTAAAATAAATGACAAAAAAATATATATTTATGATATTAAAAACATATATTACTGAGATCACTGTGTTAGAGAGCTCATCCTGTGTATGTGTCACAAACTGGACCTATGCCACTGATAACATTTTTTTGTCACTATCAGTCATGCTTTGAAGTTTTAACTATTTAACCCGGTAGCAGCGACAGGCCAAATTTGTGGCTTTAATGCGTACCAGCGACAGGTCATATTTCTGGCTTGAAATAACCCACCCAAAATAGGGCATGCACCAATTGATTACAAATGCATTGTTGTCTATTATATAATGATTTGAGTGAGTGATGATTTTTCTCATTGATTCGCTTAGAGGAGCCTTTAAGAACCACGACTCCCGCAGGTACCGGGTTAATCTTGTAATGATAATTTTATAATCATCATTGACATCAAATGGATCAATTACTCTTCCCCTGATGGTCAAGAAAGATTAAAAAAAATGCTATTTACCATATGTGCCAGCATTGAAGACACATTTATACTCAATATAATTAGCATGTATCTTGGATGCTGAATTTGCATTACAGCTGCCTCACTCGCATCACAGCTGCCTCACTCGCATCACACCTGGCTCACTCGCATCACAGCGGCCGTGCTGAACAGAGGTGTCTCGCCGCCTCCTACCAGGTGTCGCAGTCAGGTCACGATGCCCTATACCAATCAAGCTGCCACTCCTGCAGAAGGGAGTTCACGAAGGACTTCCTCAACAAGGAGAACAATGAGTATACTGTGTGTTTCTTCTGTGAAACTGAACACAAGGTAAGTGTTAAGTTAGAAGCGTTAGACAGTAAATTACAGTTTCTGCAGGGGATGCTAGGTTCAGATGGTGCGAGTGTCGGGGAGGGAGATTTCAAGGTTGTTGAAAAGGTAGAGAGATTGGAAGATAGAGTGGGTGAGGTAGAGAAGAAGGTAGATACATTAGATTCCTTCCAGCCTGTTAGAAAAGGGGGAAAGGCTGTAGCAGTAGATGTTAGTTACAGTGAGGTCGTGACAAGAAACAGGTTTCAGGTGTTAGGAGACCAAGTTGAGAATGATCCTAGCATCGTTCTTGTCGGGGACAGCTTAGTTAGACAGCAGGACCGTGAGTTTTGTAGGAAGGGAGCGAGGCGTCGCCATGTTGTTTTCCCAGGAACCAGAATTGAGGACGTAGCTGAGAAGGTTGACGACTTAGTCGCTACTACCTCAGAGGAGACAATGTTTGTCTACGTGGTAGGAACAAACAATGTAGCAAAAGGTAGATCAGAGGAAATTGCAGACAAATATAGGAAATTTGTCGGAAAACTAAAAGAAAGCAGATGTTCTGTAGTGTGTGGTTTGCTCCCCCGCCATGATGTTAACTCCTTCACTCTCAGTAGAATGCTGGGGATAAACGAACGTGTCAGGGATTTGTGTAATAGTAAGGGAGTCATGTTTGTGGACGTATGGGATCATTTTATTCATGACAGAAGCCTGTTTGCAAACGATGGCCTTCATCTAAATTGTGTGGGCAAGGCGAGGCTAGGCAGAGTTTTAGATGAGGAAATTTCGAAAGAGCTAAGACTGGTGCAGCAATGTGGTGAGGTGGCTTCCGGCTTAGCTGGGAGGAAACCACACCCTGATAGTGAGGTCAGGCCACAGGTGTACAGTACTGCGCAGGATGTCAGGTCACCAGACCCACAGGTGAGGGGAACTGAGGTAGCAGTGAGATCAACAGCCATACAGGTGGTTGGTGAGGTAGGGGTAATTGAGGATAGTCAGATCTGACACGCTATTCCAGTGAAACGACAGTTGATAGATGGCGCACACTTGACGAATAAATTAAACATCTTTTATGTAAATGCCCGAAGCATCATTCAGAAGCGTAGCCACTTGGTAATACATGCAATTACTGAAAAACCCGACTTCATTTTGATCACGGAAACATGGCTGAATATGCGCGATAAACATCACTTAGGTGAAGTAGCTATAAATGGCTACAATGCGTTTGCTAAGTGTCATTTACACAAAGAAGGAGGTGGTGTAATAATATATGCGAAAAATAATTTAGAAGTCATTCAGCTAAACATAGCCGAAACAGAGGCTTATGATTCATTGTATGTACAAGCAATGATCAATAATGAAAAGTATGTTCTGGGCGTAATTTACCGACCTCCTAAATCAAATGAAGACATTGATGGAAATCTCTACGCAGAGATAAATAGTTATCAGAAGTAAAAATGCAATAATATGCGGTGACTTCAATAAACCCTCCGTTAACTGGAATGCACTTTCTGGCGATAGAGAAGGTGAGAGATTAATTAACTTTGCACAAAATTCATTTCTTAATCAAACTGTTACCATGCCGACACGCGGAAATAATATTCTTGATTTAATCTTCGTGACCGATAGTGATCTCATAACTGCCTGTGAGGTAGGCGAGCCATTTGCAAGCAGCGACCACAACATTATTAGATGTACTTTGAATATTGAAACAAAAGCACGAGCAAAGTCACTCTTAATACCTAATTATAGTAAAGCAAATTTTATGGACCTAAAAAGAGAACTGGCTTCAGTAAATTGGAATCATTTGCTCAACGTCAGCGTTCAAGAAATGTATAATCGTTTTACTGCACAAATCACTGCGAGTGTAAATAAATTCATTCCACTCAAGCCACGAAGGACTGATAATCAAAAACCGTTGTGGATGAATACAAAAAATCATCGTCGAAAAAAGAAAACTTTATAAGAAATATAAACTCTCACATAATTCACAGGATCATACTAATGACATCAATGTCAAGAGAGAGTGAGAAAGGAAAATCAGAAAACAGAAACGCAAATATGAGATGAAAATATCACTTGATGCCAAGAAAAAAAAAATTTCAGTTACATAAGAAACAAAAAAAAAACTGTTAAAAATAATATCGGCCCACTACTATTAAGTGGCAATATGATTAGTGATGATAAAGGCATGGCGTCGGTCCTAAATTCAACCTTTAGTAGCGTATTTACAAAAGAAAACATGACATCGATTCCAGCCCTGAAGAAAATTTTTCGAGCCCCTGAAGAACATAAGCTTGCATTGACCGAAATTGATATCAGCGAAGTGCGTGCGTACCTGCAGAAAATAGATCCAAATAAATCTCCGGGCCCCAATAATTTATTTCCTCACGAGTTAAGAGAATGTAGTCAACAGCTAGAATTACCCATAACATTAATATTCAACAAGTCATTAGCACAGGCCAGTGTGCCTCTCGAGTGGAAAAAGGCCAATATTACCCCGATCTTTAAAAAAGGAGACAAAAAACAAGCCGGTAATTATCGTCCTATCAGCCTTACATCTGTCCTAATTAAACTATTCGAAAAAATAATCAGAGATAAAATGATCACTTTCCTTGAAACAAATGAATTGATAACTGATAGTCAGCATGGATTTCATAGTAATCGGTCTTGCCTTACCAACCTATTAACCTTTTTCAACGATGTTTATACATGTTGGGACGCCCGAAGCCCATGTGACGTACTTTACCTAGATTTTCAGAAAGCGCTGATAAAATTCTCCGTTAGGCTTATTTCAAAACTGTGTTCTAACGGTATTAACGACCATCTATGTGCGTGATTCATGACTGGCTCACCGACAGAGAACAATATGTAGTTCTTAATGGTGAAGCATCAGATTGGCAACCCGTCACCAGTGGCGTTCCCCAAGGTTCGGTCCTGGGGCCGACACTATTCATAATTTACGTGAACGACTTAGAAACTGATATTATATCAAAAGTAGCCAAATTCGCCGACGACACCAAATTAGGAGGTACGGTAATGAACAGTCAAAGTTGCAAGAATATTCAATCAGACTTAATAAGACTTGCCGACTGGAGTGAAAAATGGCAAATGAGTTTTATCGTAGATAAATGTAAAGTAATGCACATAGGTGAAAAAAATCCTAACTTTAAATATCAGATTCAAGGACATGAGCTCAGCGAAGTAAAACAAGAAAAAGATCTTGGTGTCATTATCAGTAACACTCTTAAAATGAGTGATCAATGTTCTGCAGCGAGTAAAAAAGCCAATATGATGTTGGGATTAATCTCAAGAAACTTTGATTATAAATCACCCAAACTTATGAAGAGATTATATTTAGCATTTGTAAGACCACACCTAGAATACGCCGTTCAGTTCTGGTCACCGAACTATATCAAAGATCAAGTTTTGCTAGAAAAGATACAGCGACGAGCAACCAAACAAATTCCAGTGCTCCGAAACTTGCCATATGACGAGCGTTTAAAGCGTTTAGATATGTTTTCCCTAAAAAAGCGAAGGATAAGAGGGGACTTAATTGAAGTGCTCAAAATCCTTAATGGATTCGACAACATTAACCCAGATAGTCTATTTCAGAGAGACACCAACACAAGAACACGCAGCAACGGTATGAAGTTAAAGGGAAATCGATGTAACACATTGGTGTACAGAAGTTTTTTCAATAACAGAGTCGTCGATCACGGGAATAGACTCCCACCGTCAGTAGTTAGCACACAGAGTATCAATAGCTTTAAGTCTTCTTTGGATAAGTATTTCAGGGATATAAGATTATACTGACCCTTTTTCGCATGTTTTCAGACAGATTGCAGCAAGACCTCAACCTATATTAATATAATTCTCCCCCACAACCTAGATTGCAAGTAGCAAAAGTCAACAATAGAGTAAAGCAACAGTTAATGTCCGCATGACAGGTGGAGTGAGGTGTGGTGCAGTAAGGTGACAGGTTACTGGTGCGTGCCTAGTACCGCCGGGTAAATGAGGATCAAGCCTCCACCTGTGCCCCTGAAACTACACCTCACCCATCGTGAGTATTAGGGGATTCTGGGCTGCCCTGTAGGCCACTGTCCTCTTCCAGTCTCCTTGTATTTCTATGTTCTTATGTTCTTATGTAATGAAGTCATTTTCCCCACAGCTAAGGTTACCAGTAGTGTGTTAAGGGTAGTAATTTCCTCTTATTTCTCTCTTTACTGTAAAATTTCCATGGCCCTTTCTTCCTTAAAGGCATGGTGTTTTCTTCTAACTATTTCCTGCCGCCACGCTGCCGGAGGGAGAGGTGGGTGGGAGGAGCCTTCATCTTTCTGTCCTGTCCTACCACACGAGATTACTAGTAGTAGCAGTAGTAAACAGACACCTCGCCATAGACCGATAGGTCTTCTGGTGTCTGTTCTTTCTATGTATACTTCCTATGTATGTAGGCCTAACCTAGGCCTACAGGAGGCCTACAGGAAGTATACAAATTAGATGTTGTTGTTGAAGGGTTGTGATGGTTTAGCAGACCATACTCACCCTGGTAGAGTAATATGAAAATGAGCACAGCAACCATTGTTATTGTTTTGGTGTTGGTGTTGGTCTTATGGCAGCCACTGTTACTGTTTTGGTGTTGGTCTTGGCTTTGCTGTGGGAAATGTCAACTCCAGGGTGTCATTTGTTCATATTGTGATGCTTGGTTTGCCATTTTAATGTGGTAATAAAAAAAGTTGTAGTAAACCCAGTAACACACAGTATACAGTGGAACCTTGGGTTACGAACGCCTCTCTTCACAAACAAAACACTTCATCAACCAATTTTCTGAACAAAATACATCTCGGTGATTTAACTGTGTCTCAAGTTACTAACTAGCATTCTGGCATCATCGTAATGGCTACAATCGAGAGTATCAGTGGGATAGCCTCACTTGCTGTGTAGCTTTCGCTTATTACAAAATATGGAAGGGGAGTTACCTTCCAAACAATAACATCTCTTTCCTTTCCCTTCCTTCCCACCTTTCACTTATTAAAGCTAGTGTCACATGTGGCCTTTTCCCTCCAACCGCATTGGCAGTACAGGCAACCAGCAACTCTAACTTTTCCGGTGTAGTACACACGGCCAACGTTGGTTGCCCGTATCCATAACGTAAACAAAGCAGTTGCCTTGTATTGACATTGCACCATCTGCTAATAAAATAAGGGCTGTTGCAGCTTGTGCTGCCGTTACCAAAGTTATTGACTTATTGCTGCAGTTAAATGAAAGGAAGAAGCAGTTGTGGGCACAATCATGGCTTCAGAGACGGGAGGACAGGTGTGTTTACCCAAGCCTTGTCAGAGAATTGTTCTGTGAAGACCGGGAGTCATACAATTTTCACTGAATGGAGAAAATAATATATTTTAAACTGTGGTCCCACAGCACGAGGTGTTCTCATATCTTGTTAGTTAATCACTAAACAAAGCACCACTGCGAGTCTACTTTTTGAGTCTCTTGGTAGGCCATCTTCCACTTCTCCTCACTCCTCAGCCACTGCTGTTGTCTATTTGTTTACATACAGCCACACAGTTGCTCGTATCCCCAAACGTTTTCCATTCGTACGGATAGAAGCAAAAGGTTGGGCATACGCGCAACCACGGCTGCCCGTAGTCCCTACGGCTGGAGAACAGCGACCAGTGTGACACTGCCTATTGCACCATTAACTCCTCAGTACAAGTACAGTAAAATTTAATTTACTTTTCGTCTCTATTTTATCTGAGTAATATTAAATTCCTCTTTTTTGTGTTAGATTTATTGATTTCCATTGATTTTGTGTTATGAATTTGTGCACAAAGTACTCTTGTAAAAGTTTAAATTAGCAATTATCTGGGGTACAAAAATGGATTAATACATTTTACATTGATTCCTATGGGGAAAATAGATTCAATTTACGAACATTTCAGGTGACAAACGCCCTTCAGGCACGAATTAAGTTCGTGAACCAAGGTTCCACAGTATTATAAAGGTAGTATGAGGTTTACCTACACACTCGATCAAGTCTTTTTTTTGGACATTGGCTGGGCACTGATAGTCAAGCATAGCCTCACCAATTTCAAACAAAAATTGAGTGAACACGCCAACTTCCATATGATGCTGATGTTACAGCACGGTATAATGATGTATTGTATGGTATATATATCACAGTATGGTGCTGCTGTTATAATATGGTATATGTATTGTATGGTAGGCGGTGGCTGAACTGGTAGCGCATTGGGCCCTCATTCACCAGGATGGACGACGCTGGTTCAATCCCCACGCTACCACCTCGGATTTTTCAGTCACCACCGAGTGGCTTAAAACTACCCACATGCTGTCCTGAAGACCACCCATCAATTCGGACTCTAGAGGAAGCCGCCTGCTTAATCAAGAACGAAGTTCGGGGCAGCATGAGCCAATGCAAGATGGCGCCACTATAAACACTGCTCACGCCAGAACGGGCTGGGCCGACCATCAGGCCCCACCGGAAAGAAGCTTTGGGCCAACCATCAGGCCCCACCAGGAAGATGCCTACCGGCGCAATAGGCAACGACGTAAAAAAAAAAAAAAAAAAAAAAAAAATACAGTACCCTCTCGAGTTTCGTGCTCGCTTCGTTTCGAAGATATAGTGCTAAACTCAAGGATAACGAAACTCGAGGTATTGAAAACACTGAAAAAGCGCTTGTTTGTTCCGACCCGTGGAGATTTTTTTATTTAATTTATTTATTTATTTTTTTTTTTTACATGTGGCTATCATGTAGACTATCCATCTGGGCCTGATGGTCGGCCCCGAGCCCATCATGGCGCAGGCAACTTTTTATAGTGGCGCCATAATAATTGGCTCATGCTGCCCCCCGAGCTCACTTTTTTCCTCCTTTACTCCTTTGTTATCTCAAAATACGTACCTTGGAAAAAGGAAGAAAAAAGGGAGAGAACGGGTTGTTTTAAAGCCACAGATGAAGCCTTATGATTGGCTGAGCTCTGAAAACACGCCAGGATTCGCTGGGAGTCCAATGACGCCATCACCGCACTAGCCCAATCAGCGGCCTCACTGCCTTAAGGCGGTGTCACACTGGCCGCTTTCCTCAACTGCTGTGGCTGCTGGCAATGCCCTTACGTCCATCCGGGAGCAAGTTGTCGGTTGTCCGCAAGCTGGAGTCACACAGGGCCTTTTTCTTCCCACTGTGTTGGCGAGCTTGGGCAACCGCACTTTTCCGGTAAAAGGCCACACATAATGGGAAATCAGAAGGGTGGGGGAGGGCAGAAGGAAGAGTCAGGCCATGTCATGTCATGACACACACACACACACACACACACACACACACACACACACACACACAACCAAAAAAAAAAAAAAAAAGCAAATGACACGGGTGGGGGTTGGGAGGGGCAGAAGGGAAAGTCAGGTCATATCCTGACCAAAGCCCTGATCTGACTCTCCTTTCTGTCCCTCCTCCCACACCATTTTAATTCTTCTGTGTGTGTGTATTTACCTAGTTGTGATTTACAGGAATGGAGCTATGCTTGTGCCTCCCGCCTTTCCAACTACTTTCCTAATTTGGCCTTAAATGTGCCTATTGACTTAGCCTGTACCACTTCCCTCTCCAGCCCATTCCAGACCCCAACACATCTCAGCAGGAAGCTGTTATTTTTTATGTCTCTTCTACAAATTCCTTTTCTCAACAGTTTTCCATTGCCTCTTAAGTTTCTCTCTTCTCTTATCAAAAGGTCATTTCCATCCAATTTCTCAAGACCATTCATCACCCTAAACACTGCTATTAAATCTCCTCTTTCTCTTCTAATTTCCAATGTAGGGAGTTTCAGCCTCAGCAATCTTTCTTCGTAAGGCAGGTCGCTCAGACTAGGTGCCATTTTTGTTGCCGCTCTGTATCCTCTCCAGTTTTCTAACGTGTTTCTTAAGTGATGGTGACCAAGCCCCTGGTGCATATATTAGTCTAGGGCATATCAAGGTCACAATTAATTTCCTTACCATGTCCTAATCAAGGTATGTGAATGCTGCTCTGATGTTCCTCAGCAGGTTGTATGTCTCAGCTGATATTTTATTCAC
Source organism: Eriocheir sinensis (assembly GCF_024679095.1). Classification (NCBI taxonomy): domain Eukaryota; kingdom Metazoa; phylum Arthropoda; class Malacostraca; order Decapoda; family Varunidae; genus Eriocheir; species Eriocheir sinensis. Next base: position 38,748 of record NC_066516.1, read on the forward strand.
ATGTCTTTCTGGAGACAAGTTTTCTGTGATCATCTCTCCAAGGTCTGTTTCTTCTGTCTTCTTGTCTAACTTATTCTTACCCAACTTATAATGTCCCTCTACTCTCATTCCACTCTCCAAATTCAATAACACTGCACTTTTTGGTATTAAATTCCATTTCCCACTTCCTGCTCCACTCCCACACTGTGTCCAGGTCTCTCTGGAGCAGCAAGCAGTCCTCCTCTTTTTCCACTCTTCTCATTATCTTAGCATCATTGGCAAACAGACTCATATAGCTATCCACTCCTTCTATCATATCATTAACATATACTGCAAACATAATTGGGGCCAACACAGAGCCTTGCAGAACTCCACTCATGACATTTTTCCAACTTGATTTCCTGTCTCTAATAGTTGTTCTCATCATCCTGTTCTTCAGAAAATCCTCCATCCACTTTAGAAGTCCTCCTCCTAATTTACCCACTGTCTTCAGCTGCCACATCAACCTCCTATTTGGCACCTTGTCAAAGGCCTTTTTCAAGTCCAGGTAGACAGTGTCAGCATCCATCTCTGTGTATTTACCTAGTTGTGAAATACAGGAAAAGAGCTGTACTAGGCTCGTGCTGTCCCGTCTCCATAACGCTTATTATCCAGTTTGGCTTTAAATTCATGAATCGTTTTTGCACACACAGTCTCCTGTCAAGTCCGTTCCATGTTGTTATGCTTCTGTGTGTGTGTGTGTGTGTGTGTGTGTGTGTGTGACAAGTCAGGATATGACCTGACCTGAGTCAGGTCACGTTTTGACCAAAGCCCTGATCTGACTCTCCTTTCTGCCCCATCCTCCCCACATCCTTCTCATTTCACCTTATGTGTGTGATAGGTATGGACCTGACCTGACCTGAGTCAGGTCATGTCCTAACCAAAGCCCTGACCTGACTCTCCTTTCTGACCCTCCCTCCCCACACCCTTCTCCTTTCTCCTTGTTTTCATTCTCTCTATCTCACCTTTCACGAGAGGGGCTCATAACCTGAGTTAAGCTACACACCTCCTCTCGAGTCCGGGGCTCATGTGGTATTGAGGCTGCGCCAAGTTGAACCAAACGTGACAGGGAGGAGGCGGCGGGAAGTTCGAACGCGGTTAATGTGTTAATCAGTCAGTCTGTCTCTCTCTCTCTCTCTCTCTCTGCCATTGCCACAATGTTTGGGAGAAAACGCTCAGTGTGATATTACCTTTAAGGTAGCGTGAGTGACGCCGATGGTACGTAGACATGACCCGTACATGTCAAAGCAGCGCGAAACTTGGGTGATAATGCATGAGTCGGGATGGTAAGAATTTAGGACTAACCGTGAAACTCCAGGATCGCAAAACTCGGATAATGTGAAACTCGAGAGGGTACTGTATATACTACAATATGGTGCTGGTCCAGTAGTATACTGTGGACATGTACTACAAGTCAGTAAACAACCAACAAAATATCTTAGTAAAATTGGTAAAGGTCAGGATATTGTTATTAATATTCTTCTTCAAAATATAGTATACTTGAAAATGGGATATGTCTTCAACACCGGCAAATATGGTAATTGGACATTTTTGTAAACTAATCATAAAATCAAAAATAGTGGTAGCATGTCACACATGTAAGTGAAACATTTTTTTATCTGTAATTTGTTTCTTTAATTCAGCCCATGCTTTATTTAGTAAGCAATGTCAGTAACAGTAATTATTTATTAGAAGCAGCTTCAAAAACTGTAAAGTGGGTGATGATATACAAACAATCATGAAGTACCGGTGTTGTTATCAACTGTTGTGATGATGCTAGTCTGCAGGATCCACATATGACAACAATGCTCTTGTTCTCTTTACTCTATCATGTATCATCATAACATTTAGTTGTCCCCTTGGTGCCACAGTAAAGGCTCACCAGAATCTGTGTTTATCTTTCTGAAAAGAAATATAAGTAACCTAAGTTAAAATAAAGTACGTGTTAACTTTAAAATCCAAATGATTATATATATTAATTCCTCACATATTATATCAAGACCTTATGTGGTTAGATACCTATTTAATAAACATTTTCTTCAAGGGGAGGTGATGGCAAAAAATTAGTAGTTTCGACTCGGACATCGAAATTCAGGTTTTAACAGTTTTGTTACCCTTAAAATGCTTCCAGCTTTCTGTGAAAACAGCACATTGATATCTCAATTCCTTCTGTTTTTCATATAGCACTGTTTACATTCATTTAAAGAGCTCTGCTGCATGCCACACAACGTGTTTTGTTGTTGCTCATGACTGAAGGATTTTGAAGCATTTTATAACTTTTTTTTTGTTTTGTTAGTATTCTATAATATGGACCAGTATACAGTCACCTCTCGACAACACAAGTTTAAATAACACGTTTTTGATTTAACACGAGTTGATATTTAAGGAGATACGTTTAACTAATGCAATATGTTTGATTTAACACAATTTTCATCGATGACATCACGCTTGATGACATCACCGCGCAGAGACGCTGTTTTTCTCCTCCTTGGGTAGGCGGTATTTAACTGGTAGCATACTGGGCCCACATTCACCAAGTGATGGACGACGAGGTTCAATCCCCACGCTACCACTCGGATTTTTCAGTCACCCGAAAGTGGCTTAAAACTACCCACATGCTGTCCTGAAGACCACCCATCAACCCGGACTCTAGAGGAAGCCGCCTGTAATCAAGAACGCGTTCTGGGGCAGCATGAGCCAATGCAAGATGGCGCCACTATAAACACTCGCCTGCGCCAGAATGGGCTGGGCCGACCATCAGGCCCCACCGGGAAGATACCTACCGGCGCAATAGGCAACAATGTAAAAAAAAAAAAAAAGAAAAAGAAAAAAGACAAAAAAGTCTGAAGCTAGCCGGCACTTTGAGTGGAATAGTTCTCTGATTTTGCCTTTTAACCTATACTATGGCACCCAAGCGTCCTTCCACCTCCTCACAGGCAAGTGCTAGTGCTGTTGCTGGTACATCGTCCTCCTCCACACGGTGCTCCCATGCAAGATCCACGGAGATGGAGAGGATGGAGAAGTTGTTGGCACAGTGGATTCAACACCAAAATAAGACCAATGTCCCCATCAGCATGGCCATTATGCAGGCTGAGGTTGTAAGCCTCTTCAAGGATGTGCAGGGCAAGGGCAAGGAAGACAAAGGCAAGATTTTCCAAGGCAGTTCTGGGTGGTTTGTTAATTTCAAGACGTATCCAGCTACCTTCAAGACCATCATCGAGGAAGGTGGCTACACCGCCAAGCAGATTTTTAACATAGACGAGACTGGTCTGTATCGGAAAAAAATGCTTGGTCGGACGTTCATCTCGGTAGAGGAGTCAAGAGCACCTGGATTTAGGGTCTCCAAGGATCGCCTTACTCTCTTGTTGAGTGCCAATGCTGAGGGAGATTACAAGCTGAAGCCTGCCCTTGTCTACTACTCCAAAAATCAACGAGCTTTAACCTTTTCCATCCGTGACGCAGACGTCGGCGTCACAGTATGAAAAGGGTTAAGAGGAAATGGAAGAGGATTAATTCTCTTCTAAACCTCTCAATCCTCCTCTGAATTCCTCTTAATCCTCTTCCATTTCCTCTTAAGAGGTTTAGAAGAGGATTAAGAGGATATGGAAGAGGATTAATAGGTTTAGACGAGAACTAACCCTTTCCGTAGGGTGACTCCGTCGGACGCCCATCGGACGCTGACGTCGGCATCACCGAATGAAGGGGTTAAAGGTAAGAACCTTGATTATAAGGGCCGCTTACAATCGCCTGGTACGCACCTAACCAAAGGCCCTAGCATCCTGGTAGCAGTCATTACCATCACCTCGATTCACTTTCACAGTCGCTGTTTTTGTGGTATCGGCAACTACCAGCGCAGGACAGTCATGACAAGACGAAGGCACGTGATTCGGCAGTGTTGGTGTGCTGGAGCAGCGGGAAATGTCAACGTTCCATCAGCTGAGCGGAGGATTATGAAGGATAAATGTAAAAAATAAACATACAAAGAGTAAACGTGAAGAATAAATATAAAAAAGTGACTGTGAAAGCGACCTAAGTCATAAAAGCTTGAAAAATTGTTACACGTACGGTCCAGTCCAGCAGAGAATTAAATAATTTAGTTAGAGATTGTAAACTCTCGTTTCCTGTTCTACACCAAAAAAGAAAGTGGTGTCACCAACCCATAATGGTAAACTGATTTTGTTCGTCGTTGTGTCTTCACAGGGCTATGTCAAGAGCTTCCTCCTGTGTTATTGGTACTCCAACCTCAAAGGGTGGATGACTGGCAGCATATTCAAGGACTATTTTGGGAATCTGGAGAAAGAACTTGAACTGTACTGTGAGAGGGAAGAACTGCCATTCAAGATTCTCCTAATCCTGGACAATGCCCGCTGTCTGTAGAAGATCTCTCCAGCAACATTCAGCTTGCTTTCTTGCCACCTAACACTATGTCCTTACGTCGGCCATGTGACCAGGGGATAATCAAGACATTCAAGTCTTACTATCTCTGTTCGACCCTTACTGACATGGTTGAGAGGACAAACAAAGACAAGCTGACTGTGAAGGAGTATTGGAAGCAGTTTACCATCAAAGATGCTATCCACTTCATCAAGGAATCCTGGGGAAAAAGTGCCAAGAAAGTGCCTCAACGGAGTGTGGAAACATCTTTGTCCCCAATTGGTTCACGATTTTTCCAGGTTCGACATCCAAGGAAAAGTGTACAAAACAAACCTGGAATGTCTTGCCAAGGCCAGGGAAGCCGGATTTGAGGAACTTGAGGAGAAAGATATCGTTGAACTCCTAGAGTCAAACAGTATGGACTTAACTAATGAAGAACTGTCGGAGAGGGAGAAGCTACAGACAGCAGAGTTGGAGGCAGCAAGATCATGGTCTAAACCAGAAACCCCAGAGCCTGAGAAAGTGTTGACTATAAAGGATCTACAGGATGCACTGTCATCAATAAAGGAAGCACTTGACATCCTAGAAGCCAAGGACCCGAACATCAACAGAAGTGCGACTGTATCAAGAAAAGTTATGGCCAAATTGTACTGCTACCAAATAATGCTCGATCAAAAGAAAAAGTTGACAATCCACACAAAACCTGATCAATTCTTCCAAAAGAAGACAGTAGAGGTCCAGGAGTTGGAGGAAGAGGAAGGAGACATGAGTGAGGAAGGAGACATGAGTGAGGAAGGAGAGCGGGTTGAGGAGGAAGAGCGGGGTGAGGATTCGGCAGACGACGATGACGACCAGTGACACATCAACAAAGTGATGGTGAGTGTGAGAACGTGTTTTTGTTGTGTCAGTGACTTACAAATGTAATGCAGCAATTTTTTCTTTAGAAAACTTTAACTTAAAGGAGTTATCTTTGTCACCAATAGCATGGGTAGTCAAAGAAGAGGAAGGAGGCAATTGAGGCGGAGTGGCAGAGGTGAAGGGAGCGCAGGGTGAGGAGGGACGGTGGCCGATGCAGGTGAAGAACAAATTTAAAGAAAATGAGAATGTGTGTTTTTGTTGTTTCTGTGACCTACTAATGTATTAATAATGTTTTTTTTTTAAGGTTAGAGTAACAAAATCCCCAAAATAGGCAGACTTTCCCAGTGTCAAGGAACGTAACCCCCCTATCACCATTGTTTCCTATGGGGAAATTATGTTTAAATAATGCGACATCTCCAGGAACGTAACCCTCGTGTTAATTGAGAGGTGACTGTATGTCAATATGGAGCAGCCTTCGGTGGCGAGTGAGGCGCAGCAGTGAGTTACACACTCAAGTGACTCCTCAGGTGCTTTGATAGGAAGGAGTGTTGACGCTTTGTTCAGCTGCTGAATGTTTTTTTCTCTTGTTTTAATTTCTTCTTGTTCCTGAGAAGAGTCACGGGTCGTCAGTCAAAGTTGAAGATGAGGAAGAGAGAAAGAATGGAGATGATAAACAAGAGTAAAAGGGAGAGTCAAGACAAAGAGACCCACCACCCATGTGCACAACCACTGGATGCTGCTTCCTCGCCACCTCCTTAAGAAGGGATCAGGTGCCAAATAGGCCTGAATATTATATATAATAAACACTGATTTACCTTCGTTTGTCATTCTTAACCCAAAATGTGTAAAATTATGCTGCATTAAGCCTAAAATATCATGATAGACACTCTTCAACATAAGACTGCTCATATCTCAAAACCAAAGTTATTGCCATTTGAGTGCAATTTCTCTGTTGTTTTTAAGCGACTCTAGATATAAAGGTATCATTGCAAAGAAGAAAGAAAGGGAAAACTTTTCATCATGAGACATTTTTAAAAAGATAAAACCACTTCCCAGTAATTTTATTTTCTAACAAAAAAGAAAAAAATCGGTACCAAAATTTATCTTATTTTTCGTATATGAAATGTGGTAACTAAAATCTGACACAATGAAAAAAAAGTTATATGTATCCATCATCTCCAGACTTATTTTCAAAACAGTAGGTTGAAATAGTTGAGATTTTGAGAAGAATGTTGATGTCATTTATTGGGATTTTTGGCGTATTATATAGTTCTCGCTAAATGTTGATCATATCTCAACAAAACTTGGGGATCTTCAACTTAAGGTACAAAGATGTATACATACCAAAATTCATGAGAATCTGAAAAGAATGAATGTCACCTCCTAAGTAACTACCATCACCTCCCCTTGAAATATATAATGTACAATCAGGCACATGGAGTAATTTGCACCTCTACAAAATTATTCTAATATAAATAAATAAGATTTTATAGAAATTGAACAATCAATTATGAAAATAACATCAAAATAACAAGGGGGAGATTTTTTTACAATTTCAATCAATATATTTTTTAACACTACTGGTCCAATGACAAGGTTCCTGAGTACACTTACGGTCATAGAGGAGTTTCCTTCTTCAGTGGCAAACCATTAGGTCTGGCAGGTGGTGGTCTGGGGCGGCCACTAAGACCATTCCTGAGCAGGTGAGCGGCCTTGGCATGAGCGGCCTTAAGGCTTGGGTTGGTAACAATGCCGTTGCGACGTGGGCGTGGCTCAGGGGAACGGGTGCCCAGAATGATGCGCATGTGCTGGTCCTGGGTGAAGGTGAACCCAGAGGAGCCTGGTGACCCTGCACCTGTCACTCCTGGAACACTAACCCCCATGTTGGGTATGTTCCCAAGACCTGGAACACTGCTGCTCCCTCCTCCCCCACCTCCACCTCCAGTTCCTACAGTTCCTCCTCCTCCACCAGGTCGACGACAAAGCTGGAAAAAGAAAAGCCTGTAAGAGATCACAATTAAACTGAAGACATTTTTAGAGTCACCTATTACAACATGCAGTGGAATAACTAGACACACACACACACACACACACACACACACACACACACACACACACACACACACACATTTAAAAAAGGGGTGGAGTGGGTGATGGACTGATTAAGTGGCTGGAGGACTTCCTAACTAACAGGGAAATGAGGACGATAATCAGGGACAGGGTTTCCAACTGGTGCCCTGTGATGAGTGGAGTTCCGCAAGGTTCGGTGTTGGCACCAATAATGTTTGCTGTTTATATAAATGATATGGTGGACGGAGTGACCAGCTATGTGAGTTTGTTTGCAGATGATGCAAAGCTATTGAGACGAGTGAAAAATGTGAAGGACTGTGAGGCATTGCAAAAGGACCTGGATAGAATTTGGGAGTGGAGTGGTACATGGCAAATTGAGTTCAACCTTGGGAAATGTAAAAAAAATGGAGTTTGGTAGGAGTGGTAGAAAATGTGAATATGAGATTATAAGATGGGAAGTGAGATAATATGCAGAGGAGTGGAGGAAAATGATTTGGGAGTGACTGTCTCAAAGAACATGTCACTGGACAAACACATCAACAGGATAACGGGACAAATTCTGAATTTGCTGAGGAGTATAAGGACGGCATTTGTGTACTTGGATGAGGAGATGATGAAGAAAATAATAGTTACAATGATAAGGCCAAGGTTGGAGTATGCAGCAGTGGTCTGGTCTCCTCACGAAAAGAAGAACCTAAGGAAGCTGGAAAGAGTGCAGAGTGGCAACTAAGATGGTACCGGAACTTCGAGATCTAGGAGTGGATATTGAGGAGAGTCGCACTGCCAGACTCCTAGATTTCGGGTGCTATCCAATGCACTCCTTGACAGCTTGAAGATTCTCACGTTTGAAGGCATCCCACAGTTCTACAGGGTCCTCAAGGGCACTGAGCACGTTGAACCAATTTGAGACTGTCACTGCATACTCCAGAGCACAACCCAGGTCCTTCAGCCTCTCGAGATAGAACATAGTATTGTTGTATCTTGAGATTCTTCTTAACCTGACATGAAGCTTGAGTGTTGCAACAACAAGCCTATGGTCAGTTGAAAAGAACTCAGCACTTCGGTAAGCCCTGCAGTGCATCAGGACCAATATCTCTGTCGCATAGGACTAGAGTTCTCCTGAGGAAAGACAAGGAAAGCTATGTCAGGGGTCTTGTTGAGGAAGTCAAGGGCCATTTAAATGCGAATGACCTCCAACCTGCTTACCAAGCCCTGAAGAAGCTCCATTCCAAGTCTCCCTCTCAGGTGAGTGCTATCCGAACAGCTGATGGCTGCCTCATATTGGACCTGGATGGGCAGAGTACTTTGAACAGTTGTACACGGCGGACCCTCCGAGTGGGCAGCTTCCAGTTACTGGGTTGTAGGTGGCAGATGCTGGCCCACCCACCGACGAAAGCCCACCCTCTCTTGCCGAGGTCAGAGAGGCTGTGGCAAAGTTGAGGGGTGGAAAGGCACCTGGCATCTGAAACATCTGTGTGGAATTGCTCAAAGCTGGAGGTGAGGCCATGATCCGCAGGTTGCATGCAGTCTTGCCTGCCATGTGGCAATCTAGTACCATTCCTCCTGACTGGAAGAGGGGGTTGGTCATCCCTATCTGGAAAGGGAAAGGGGGCTGCCAAGACTGCGACAACTGCTCAGTGTGCCAGGCAAGGTGCCTGCCCACCTTTTGCTGATGTGAATTCACAACCAGCTGCTGGAGCTGGAGAGGTGGTGGCTGAGTGGATAGCGTGACGGCGCTACATTCAGGATGACGCGAGTTCGATCCCCGCCCGGTGCCACAAGCTGGGATTTTTCAGCCACCGCCGAGTGGCCTCAGACTACCCACATGCTGTCCAGAAGACCGCCCATCAACCCAGACTTTAGATTCTAGGATTAAAGATGAGCTCCGGGGGGCAGCATGACCCAATGCAAGATGGTGCCACTATAAACACTTGCCTGCGCCACAACGGGCTGGGGCTGACCATCAGGCCCTGATACGAAAGAAAGCCTACCAGCGCAACGGGTGAAGACGTAAAAAAAAAAAAAAGTCTGGGTTCACACCTGGTAAGTCAACAACTGACCATATCCTAGCGCTTTGCATACTGGTGGAGCGCTGACAAGTTTTTTGACGGAGGATGCTTGCAGCCTATGTGGATCTCAAGAAGGTGTTTGACTCAGTGCATCAGGAGGCAGTCTGGGATCTCCTGCAATTCTGTGGGATTCCTGCATGGGCTATTGGTTTGCTGACTGTCCTGTATTTTGGGACTGTGAGTGCTATGAAGTGTTGGGGGGACTTGTCCAGCTTCTTTCCCGTGAATGCGGGAGTGAGGCAGGGTTGTGTTCTTGCCCAATCGCTTTTCAACACTTGTATTGACTGGGTACTAGGCAGAGTTGTGGACCAGAGTCATTGTGGAGCATCCATTGGCAATACCAGGATCACCGACCTTGTGTTTGCCGATGCTGCAGTAATCCTGGCAGTCACTGGAGATTTTGGTTATGGCTCTTGAGGCACTGCACAAGGAGGAAAAGCCCTTGGGACTTCAGGACTCCTGGGTCAAGATCAAGGTATAGGTGTTTGGAGGCTTGATAGATGAAACAGTACAGTCTGTTCATGCATGTGGCGAGGACATTAGAGAAACTGTATTAACACAGCGAGGACGTTGAGATCTTGGAAAATTTCACATACCTTGGTAGTGGAGTTCTTAACAATGGTGAGTCTCGCCAGGAAGTCTTATGGCAGATTGGCTTGGCCCACAGTGTCATGGACTTACTCAACATGAGTATATGGTGTTGTTGATACCTGTACAGAAGGACAAAAATCTGGATCTTCAAGTCCCTTGTGCTCCTTGTCTTACTTTATGGCTGTGGGACATGGGACACTAAATGGGGACTTGGAGAGTCGGATTGATGCCTTTGATAATAAATGTCTATGCAGAATCATGGGATATTACTGGAATGACTTTGTATCAAACCGGCAACTACTCCGTGAGACTGATTTGACATATATTACCTGCATAGTCCATCAACGCCAACTCCAGCTATACGGGCACGTGGCCCGTTACCCAGAAGCTGATCCTGCTCATCGGGTTGTCTCTGTAAGAGACAATCCTGAGTGGAGGAGGCCAAGGGGGTGTCCAAGGTGTTCGTGGCTCGAGCAAGTCGATAGATCCTGCCAGGAGGTACTCGGGATGAGAAGGGAGCCTGCATGGAGACTTGCCCGGAGGGACCCCCAGAATTGGCATCATAGGGTGGGCGAGGCGACACGCCCCCCAATGTATGCCCCATTGATTGTATGATTGATACAGCTTTACAACACATAATGAATCCAATTTATCACAGGAAACTAGTGATCACGAAAGTAGGATTAGAGTTGAGAAATAAGAGGCCACTTCTAAAAGACGCAGGAGTGGAAAGATTCCTCAGTGAGACGGGCCACACTGTCATTCACTATCATAGTCACTTGACTATCATAGTCATTTCAATATCATTATCACATAACAAATTCCATTGTCTTGTTCTTTATGCACTCTCTACACACTCCATAGTCACTCACTCACTCAGACACAGGCTTGTTTTGATACTTCGATTATTGGACAAACATGGGATCATGCTGACATTTGAGGTCTTTCCTTTGGAATGACACAAAAAAAGGACAATTCTTAGACCCAACCTAATCCCATACATCACAGGAATGCCTTAAGCTGCCCTTTAATGGGCAATGGTGACAGCCTATCTTTATATTATGATACATATAAAAAAAAATTACCTCAGCAGTAATGCTGGCCGGTGGGGCAGAAGGTCTCGGTGCACGTACTGCTGGGTGCTGCAGAGGAACTGTATAGTCATCTTCTAAGATAGCAAGAGAATGTAAATTCCTCCCTCCACCAGGACCATCACTCAGAGGTGAAAGTGGTGGAGATGCATAAATTGGTGATGCTGGCTCATCTAGAGGAGTAAGAGCTGGCTGGGGTGGTGGTGGAGGGTGGCGCCTTCCTCTACCACGACCACACTGCTGAAGTTGCTGGGTAAAACTTAAAATTGGAGACATTGCTGAAACAGGTGGTGCAGATGGTGCAGGTGGTGGCAATGGCTGCTGCTGGTGCTGGAGCAAGTGGCTGTGAGCTTCCCGGGGTGTGGGTGCCCTGGGGCCACCAGAGGAACGAGTGGATGTGGTAAGATTCCCAGAGGATTTGGAAGAAGAATGCTGCCCTAATGAAGCAACAGACCTACGCTTCTCAAAAGTGGACTCTGGACTCTCTGCCGGTGAAGCTGCCAACCCTGGACACAGCATGGCTGAGCAAGGCTTTGTTTCTGTGGTAGAACCTGAACCCACTGATGAAGCTGCCATGCGAGAAACACCTCCTTGCTGCTGTTGTAGAACCATGCTCTCCTCCAACATGCGAGCAAGATGTATGTGACCACCCTTCAAGGCTACCTTAATGGCAGTCCTGCCACATCTATCTGAGTGTGCTGGGTTGGCACCATACTGTAGAAGAGCTGCAACACTATCCTCATGACCCTCTTGTGCAGCTATACTTAATGCTGTTGCCCCTTGAGAGCAAGTGTGGTCAACTGTAGCACCCCGCCCAGTAACAATCTAACCACTTCTGCATGCCCTTGCCAAGCAGCACTCTGAAGAGGCGTTCGACGTTCTTTGTCTACAGCATCTACATGGGCACCACCATCTAAAAGTAGAGCCACCATGCAGGTGTGACCTTGCCATGCTGTAACATGCAGTGGTGTGCGTCCCTCCAAATCTGTACTTTCAACGTTTGCATTATTCTCCATTAAGAACTTTGCCATGTCCAGTCTATTTTCAAGAGCAAGGAGATATAGTGTTGAGCGACCATCGGCATCTTTATAATGAAGATCAGCTCCTCGACACAAGAGGAGGTGCACCACATCTTTATGTCCTTCTAAAGCAGCCACACGAAGTGCAGACCTTCCATCATGGCTGGTATGATCAATGTTAGCCCCGGCATCCAACAAGGCAGCCACCACAGCAGTGTGGCCTTCTTGTGCTGCCAGGACCAGCGCATGTTTCCCATCATTGTCCACTTCATTGACCCTTGCGCCAGCCTCTAGGAGAGCTTCACATACACCACAATGACCTTCAAATGCAGCATAATGCAATGGTGTCCAGCCAGCATTGTCTCTGTGAGTTTCATCCAAGCCTCTATCAAGAAGTAACCTCACTGTTTCCTGAAAATAATGAAACACAATTAATATTATGCAAACTAGATTTCTAGTGATTAAAAGCCTGTACAGGGAAATACCTGTTGGGTATGTTTAAAAGACTGAATTTGTAAAATATTGGACAGCAAAATTATTTTATGATGCTAAAAAATCACAAAAATTGCTTATAAAGATCTAAATTTGAGGTAGCCTTTCTTGATAAACACACATTTTCACATACTAGAAATCTGAACTGAACTTGTTGAAAGGAGCATATTTACTGTAAGTACTTCTAGGTTATGTTAGTGACTGTAGACCACAATAGCTGCAGTGAAGTGCTGTTAGACATATTGTTTGGCTTAGAAAATGAGAGTACAGCCACATAGATGTCATACAGGGAAGAGACAGAAAACCAATATTAAATGTTATACCTGGGAGCCCTGAGCTGCTGCCACGCTCAGCACAGTGCGACCCTCAGCATCGATGTGGTCCACATAACATCCCCAAAACAAAAGCCTCTCTACCACAGCTGCGTGGCCCATAGAAGCTGCAGCCAACAAAGGGGTACGCCCTGAACGGTCCACATGGTCCACATCACCTTCATACTCAAGCAATAGTTCACAGACCTCTCTGTAAATGAGAATAATAAAATGTGTGAGTGTGTGTGTGCAATGTGCATGTATGTGTGTGTATGCATGCATGCATGAGTGGGTTGTGTGGGTGGTGTGTGGTTAGTGTGTAGATGATGAGTTATGTCTGATATGTGAGTAGTGAGTAGATAATGTAGGGTGATGTGCATTCAATGTGTGGGTATTGTGTATATGTGGGAGGGGAGTAATGTAGTGGGTAACATAAGCCATGTGTAAGGTCGATGTTATGGCTACATGTGAGTGGCAGGTGGGCAATGTGGATGTTGTGGTGGTGGAGGTGCTTCCTAGGTAAGTGATAGAGTGCTATTCCAAAAATCAAGAAGCCTTAGACTCAGTTTTGGTAAATACAAACGTGTGTCCCTCAAAGGCTGCTACGAGAAGAGGTGTGAGGCCATCGTGGTCTTGGTGGTCAACCTTAGCACCAAGCTCCAGTAGGGTGGTTACCACACTGGTGTGGCCCTCGCTGGCTGGCACACAAAGAGCTGCCACACTCAGCGCTGTCCTGCCATCCACATCCTCATGGTTAACATCAGCTCCTACCTCCAGTAGAGCTTCCACAATTTCTGAATGACCCATGTAGGCCGCCGCAATGAGGGGCGTGCGGCCCTCGCTATCTGCCCGATTGACGTCCGCACCATGGTGCAAGAGTGAAGCCACCACATCTTCATGGCCACCCCAGGCGGCAGCCCGCAGTGCTGTTCGACCATCTGCATCCGCGAGGTCAACTTGTGTGCCACCCACCAACAAGGCGTTGACCACTCCACTGTGTCCACCCCAAGCTGCTGATCTGAGCGCTGTCCAGCCATCAGCATCAGCATGATCAGGGTCAGCACCCGCTGCTAAAAGAGTGGCTACTACCTCGGCGTGTCCATGTCGTGCAGCTAAGTTAAGGGGTGTCTGGCCAGCTCGATCCTGAAGGCCATGGAAGGCTCCTCGCTCTAGAAGGAGACGCACAAGAGAAGCATCTCCTTGATGAGCAGCACTGTGAAGCAGGGAGCGGCCAGAACTGTCCACCTGGTCAACAGGACCACCTCGTAAGTATGGGTAGAGAGGGTCCTCACGGTGACGCCGTCTTCGACGTTCTCGCCGTCGACTACTGCTACTACTGTGCTCACTACTGTGCCGTCCCCCTGTACTACTGTGCCGGCCTCCAGTGCTCTGCCGGCCTCCAGTGCTCTGCCTGCCCCCAGTACTCTGTCGACCTCCAGTACTTTTGCGGCCATCAGTACTTTGTCAGCTTCCTGTGCCTATGCCACCATCAATGCTCGCCCACCTATTGAGCCACCATTTACAAACTCTCCTGGCAGAGGTACCATTGTCACATACTCATCATCCTTTTCACTCTCCTCTTTACAAACTTTTTCATTAGTCACCTCTGATTCCACATCAACTTTCTCTTCTTGCTCATTTTTATCATTTTCAGCACTACACACTTCCTCCAGTCTAATGTTATCAACTGCATCGAGTATGTCATCAGTTTTACAGTTCATACCATCTTCCTTAGCGTGCTCTTCCTTGCAATCTTCTTTTTTGAGTTTATCTGATTCATGTGTGCTCTCCTGGATCTCTTCATCCTCCTGTTCTAATTCTTCATAGCGAATTTCTGTTGGAGGTCCTTCTTCCTCTCCACCCTCTTCTACTTCATCTTCATCTTCGTCATCATCTTCATCATCATCATCATCCTCCTCCTCCTGTGGCTGATCGTCAGGAAGGGCAGCACCAGCTTCTTGCAGGATCTTCAGGGCACGTGGATCTCTTGGTGGTGGAAGATCTTGGCAGAGACTCAGAGGCACCCCACATGAAACCATCCATAGTGGGAGGTGGTGCTGCTCTAAAGGTGGTTCCAGGCGAATACGAGAGAGGTGGAGAGCTAACTGATGGACCTGCATCAGGCTGAGAGATGAGGACTGGAGAGAAAGGCTCATAGCTAACATTGCATGCCCATCAGCCACATCTACCAGGTACTTCTGGGTGCAGTGCTTCACATCCAGCAGCCATTCAGCAAAGCTATGATGAAAGAGGAGCACCTGCTGGTCATGCTCAGGGCCAGCACCGCATCAGAAGCGACCATCGCTTGCTCCAGTCCTCATCAGTGAGAGTTGGGAAGCGCGTCTCAACAGCTTCCCGCAGCTCTTTTGGTGTGAGGGGTGCACGAGCAGCAAGAATGACAGCTAACAATGGCGCCACACGTTGGAAGTGCCGCCGTGGGTACAATCGCTGGCACAGCCACAGATATAGACCATTGAGAGTGCCGGGAATGTGCCGGATCTCGCGCAATGTTACCCAGCCATCTGCCACACCATCTAATACACGCTCCAAGTACAAAAAGCAGCCGTTGCTTTTGATATGCAACTGATTGAGCATCTCTGCTGTTTCCCGCGACAGGTGGTGTCGGAGGGCGGGCTCGCGGTCCAGGCGGCACAAAATATACTGTTGCACATCCCGCACCACGTGGCCTCGCCGCAGGTCATCCAGGGCAACTTTTCGAAAGCCGGCAAACTGACGGATGATGGTGCGTGACGTTCGGCGTGCAGTGACAACCAGAAGCAACCACTGCGGCAAAAGATGGTGGTGGGTGGCCAGCAGTTCGGCGATGGTGCGTGATGGACCTTTGTTACCTGTATCCATCGAGCCACCATCACGCGGTGTGGCTGCCACTGGTGCCTGTAGATCAGTCTCATCAATGCTGTCCACTACTAACAACAATGTGCGGTCAGGCTGATCCAGCTCCAGCAGAGGAAAGATGACAGAGCGGCGGAAGGCTTCATCAGGGTTGGCATGGAGGGCACGGGGCTCAAGGGCAGCACATACCTCAGGTGACTCAGTTTTACTGCTGTAGTTAGGCAGAAGTGGAGATGTCTCTAGTTGAGCCACCAGGGATTGGATGAAGCAGCCAACGCTGAGAGAGGCAGCCAGGTGGGCGTGGCACATATGGTGTGCCAGAAGACGTGCATGGAGGGCTGAGGCATGGCGGCCATGAGATGCTGAAGGTGACACCAACTCTGTGCAGAGCGCGGTTTTACCAGTGCCTGGGCCGCCTACCAACAAAGCCCCGCATGTCTTGGCGGCCGGCCTCTGTTCCAGACATGCCCACAGCTTTGCCCACGCCCACTCGCGACACAGGAAGCGCCGCCCCGGCAAGCTGCTGTCAGCAGCCATGACAGGGGCGGACGCAGGGCGGGCGTGGGCGGTGGTGAGGACTCAAGGTACGTCCTGAAGGCAGCTCATCTCGGCCCTCGGTCACTGCCTCGTCCCCGTCCCCACCAGAAGCCCATCATCACCTGATAAAAAAAGAAAAAATCCTTGTCAATATGTCAGTGATTCTCAAACTGTGTACCACTATTATCTTCATACTGTGACTTGAAGATCTGCTAATATGTAGATTTATGCAAACAAACATGTATACTGTTATTTCTCCTAATATGGGTCAGGGGTGATATTATGAAATCATAAGTGATATTATAATGTATGAACCCTCATTAGGACTACTTTTGGACCACCTTGTTTCAAATAAAACATTGAATACTATGCATCTAATTGCTAAATAAGATGTAGATACTTATTACTACTGAATGGCAGCACAGGAAGTGTGATAATATTGTATAAAATACAGTTGTCCCTCAACATTCACGGTGATAACTTTCGTGGATTTGATTAATTGCAGATCATCTTCAAACGACAAGTTTGGGTGTATAGTAAGCTGAGCCACATTGTCCTGCAGTTATTTAAAAAAAAAGTCAGATCATTTATCCCCTTTTTTTTACAATTTAGGTTGTGATTGAGTTAATGTACACCAGCAGACCAATAGTAAAGAAGTCGTTATTTATATATATATATATATATATATATATATATATATATATATATATATATATATATATATATATATATATATATATATATATATATATATATATATATATATATATATATATATATATATATATATATATATATATATATATATATATATATATATATATATATATATATATATATATGCAGTCAGATTAAGGGGAGGCGCCGACAAAAATGGGTATTTTTCACTATTTCAGCTAAATTTTAAGTTACTCCAAAAAATAGCTGAACACGTCACACGTTCCCTGTGAAAATCTGGCAGCTGTACGATGATAATTCTTTCCCTTTCAAATAATTTGATTTGTACAGGTAACTCTCGATTTACGCAAGTTTGGTTTACACGTTTTTTAAATAACGCGTGGTCCAAAATCCAAATAAATGTTTAATTTACATGTTTTTTTCACTTATACGCGATATTTTATGGAGTTGCCACCAGATGTCTCACGCAACTGGACTCAACATGGCGCCGCGGCCACACAGCTGAGCTCAGTTCTTCCCGCGCGCCACTTGAACAACAATACAGTACTCACGCTGCCACGCTACTCAACAATAGGGGTGGGCAGGTACCGGTACCAGTACCGTTACTAACGGTACCAGCTATACGGTGCGGTACCGGTACCAGACTGCTCGGTACTGGTACCAATACTATCCAGTCGCTCATGGTGTCCCTCATTTCTTCCTCACACGAGCGAGGCTGAGAGTGAGTGCCTGAGTGGATATCTCGGTGATATGGATACTCTCTCTCTCTCTCTCTCTCCACTGAATGAAGTGAATATTTATTTTTCGATAGAAACCTACTCTTGTTTGATTTACATTGTTTTTGATTTACGGGACCTCTTCAAGGACACAATACTTGCGTAAATCGAGAGTTACCTGTATTACTAATTTCGTGGTCCCCTCCCTGCAGAAACCTCCATTTTCTGTAGAATACTCATATATGTTACATTTTGCCTTCTTTTATCCGATTTTTCCACTTTTTTTTTTAAAAAAGCATGTCATCATTCATATGGCAAAATTCTAGTGGCAGCCAGCAAGCCTCGGAGAGTGTGGTTGAGTGAATCAGTCAATTAGTCACTTAGTGTGTCGCAAGCGCTCCTCAGAGGTACATTTGTGCTTGTACTTTGGCAGGTTTAGACACCTAGGAAAAGAAAAGTCCAAAAGAAAAGAAAGTGATGAAGAAGTAACAGGAGGTATCCACAGAACACTACAGCCCAGGAGATTTCTAGTGCGCACACACACACACACACACACACACACACACACACAGGTGCCAATTATGATTATTATTTTTTATATCATTCACTGTCATTCATAAATATAACTGCATAGATATCTAAGTTGTATTTTACCTCTGTAAGATCCTCTAAAAATCATAACTTTGTACGCTAACTGCATTTACACACAAAATAGCTGATATCTCGAAAGTGCATTTTTTGTACTTTGGAGAATAAAAACTCCATTAGTTGTGAAGATAATAAAAAATTCAAACATCTGCTGAAAAACGAGTGGATGGTAAAAAAATTGTCCGTCAGGTTTTTTTTATAAACAAAAAAACACTGCTGATATGATTTATTGAAGGTAAAAAAGTGGTAGAATTATGGGACACATCAAATGGTGATTTTGGTAATTTTTTTTGCGCAGGAACAGAGACATATTAAAAATTTCAACGGACAATTTTTAACTAGTGGTGCCATGAGTAAAACTACCCAATATCGTACGTATTGAGTGAACATGCTGGCCCCCATTAACGTTTTTAGCTCTGCTTTTATTACAAGTAATAAATTTTGTTTGTAATTTTTTTCGTAGACAGAACGAAAAGCTATTATACTGATACATGTAGATCTTATCGCATTTACCTAAGTCTTCAAAGAAAAAAATACCTTAAAACAATTGAAATAAAATGAATGTACCCTCCACTAATACTAGGTGGCGCCTCCCTTAAAAGATTTTCAAAAGCATTATAGTCAAGTTTATTTAGCCTGTTTCAGACTCAAAGTATATAATGTGTGTGCATGTGTGTGTGCGTGTGTATTTACCTATTTACCTATTTGTAGTCTACCGGGCCCTACCTAAACTTTAATAGTCCCGTCTCCATATCTACATTCATCCAGCCTTTCCTTCATTTGTTGGACACTGCTCGCCTCCACCACCTCTTCCCGCAAGCTGTTCCATGTGTTAACACTTCTATGTGGAAAACTATACTTTTTCAAGTCACTCAAACAGGTTCCTTTATTAAGTTTCTTTCCATGTCCTCGCAGCCCCTGCATTCTCGCAGTAGAGAAGAGATCAACTCTATCCACCATATCAAACTTATTTACCAACTTATACAGCGTGATCATATCTCCTCTCACCCTTCTTTGTTCCAGTGTCGTCAAGTTCATCTCCTTCAATCTGTCTTCATACATCATATTCGAGAGTTCTGGGACCATTTTAGTTGCAATTCTCTGTATTCTTTCCAACTTTCTGATATCCTTCTTTTTGTGAGGTGACCATACAACTGCAGCATATTCAAGTTTTGGTCTTATCAGTGTTATTATTTTCTTCACCATTTCCTTATCTGTATAATGGAATGATACCCTTATATTTTGCATCATCCTGTAGGTTTCTAAAAATAACTTGTTTATATGCTTTTCTGGGGATAGTGTCTTGCATCGTTACTCCCAAATCTTTTTCTTCATGTACCACCTTTAAGTTTTCTTTTCCCATCCTGTATGTTTTCTTCGGTCTTTTTTTACTTTTCACCATTTCCATAACATAACAAAGTTCCGGTACCATCTTAAATGCCACTCTCTGCACTCTTTCCAGCTTTTTTATGTTCTTTTTGTGAGGAGACCAGACCACTGCTGCATACTCCAACCTTGGCCTTATCATTGTAATTATTATTTTCTTCATCATCTCCTCATCCAAATACACAAATGCCGTCCTTATGTTCCTCAGCAAATTCATAATTTGTCCCGTTATCCTGTTCATGTGTTTGTCCGGTGACGTGTTCTCTGAGACAGTCACTCCCAAATCTTTTTCCTCCACTTCTCTGCATATTATCTCACTTCCCATCTTATAATTATATTCACATCTTCTTCCACTCCTACCAAACTCTATTTCTTTTACATTTCCCAGGGTTGAACTCCATCTGCCATGTACCACTCCACTCCCATATTTTATCCAGGTCCCTCTGCAAAGCCTCACAGTCCTTCACATCATTCACTCGTCTCAATAGCTTT
Organism: Eriocheir sinensis; assembly: GCF_024679095.1. Classification (NCBI taxonomy): domain Eukaryota; kingdom Metazoa; phylum Arthropoda; class Malacostraca; order Decapoda; family Varunidae; genus Eriocheir; species Eriocheir sinensis. The sequence goes on from NC_066516.1 coordinate 58,951, forward strand.
GCATCATCTGCAAACAAACTCACATAGCTGGTCACTCCATCCACCATGTGTGTGTGTGTGTGTGTGTGTGTATTTACCATAGCTGGGCGTTCTCGCGATAAGTTATCGCAATACTTTATCGCTGATAACAAAATTGGGTTATCGGCCATCCGCTACTTATTTAAATATATATCGGTACCTTCGTTACTTTTGTAACCAAACTAGCGATAATCGCTACTTTTTTCCGCCTCTGAAAAAAAAAAAAAGTCTTCTCATTACTACGCATGTGTGGCCTGGGCGCCCGGTGTTGTGTGAAAAACCTTTGGGGTATGAAATATCTTCGGTGAAAAGATTTCATACTTAGATCATCAACATTAAAACACTAGCTTATTTTTTATGTTAGACTCAAAAATCATTATATCAAAGAGAATAATCATTTAAAATTAAAATTATTATTCACTGCCTCAAATTTGATATTCCATATTCGTTTGTGAGCATGCCATGGTATTGAAGGCACCCGGTGTTGTGTTATTTGATGTCCCATTGTCAAAAGTTGGAAACATTGTTCTTCAGAATCATGTTCAGACCAGTTTGTACAGTTCACAAAGCTTTAGTTGCTGGAAGGCTGAATCAGACAGACAGTACCACCATCCTCGCTGTTTCTAGAACAACACTCTGTACATATAAATACAACTCATACAGAATGTCGTTCCAGAAACAGCGGGGGTGGTGGTAGTGGTACTGTATGTCTTATTCAGCCTTCCAGCAACTCTTAATTACGGTTAAAAAGCTGTGTGAGACTGTACAGGTCTACGCTTGCTGGTCTGAGCATGCACAGTTCACGAGAGACCAGTGTTTGTAAAGAAAAGTGCCAGCTTCTGATGGTGGGGACGCCAAATAACACAACACCGGTTCAGGCGTTTCTAGTATTACCGTCTATAGGTAAGTGTCAGCGTGTGGTTTTCAGGTTTTGTAAGTTTTCTAAAATACAGATAATGAAAATTTGAATTCATCTATGTTTTTTATTTGAAATATCAATATAGTATCGTTTTCGCCTACTGGACTTATCGCTAGCCAGTATCGGAATTGTGGATTAATATCGGGTATCGTTTATCGCCTATATTTGTGTCTCCAGTTAACGAATATCGGTTATCATCGATTAGGTTTTCCATTATCAGTTATCGGTTATCGGGAATAAGGTTTTCTGTTATCTTGCCCAGCTATGGTATTTACCTAGTTGTGAAATACAGGAAAGAGCCGCATTAGGCTCGTATGTCCCGCTCCATAACGCTTTATTATCCAGTTTGCCTTTAAATTCATGAATCGTTTTCCACACACAGTCTCCTCGCCAAGTCCGCTCCATGTTGTTATGCTTCTGTATGGAAAACTGTATTTCTTGATGTCTCTCCTACAGTCGCCTTTCTTCAATTTCTTACCATTGCCTCTTGTTACACTTCTGTCACGCATCACTAGGTCTTCCTGTCCAATTTCTCCAATCCCTCTTGTATCCTGTACAATGCTATTAGCAGGGTTGGCAGTTTAAACCAAATGGTTTAAACCAATAAAAAAACAGTGGTTTAAACCAACTAATAAAACCTTTTTTATCTTTTTGTGTACACCCCTGCCGTTCGCGGTCTCACCCATCGCGGTTTCGCTTATTCGCGGTCAACTAATTGTGACCCCTGCTTATACGTGGCCCCAGTTTCATGTATACGCAGATGCATTGACGCTAAATAGGGAAGGCAGAGAGGAGGGAGGGAGGCAGAGGAGGGGAAGGGAGAGAGGAGGGAGGAAGGCAGAGGAGGGAGGGAGGAGGCAGAGGAGGGGAAGGGAGAGAGGAGGGAGGAAGGCAGAGGAGGAGGAGGGAGGAGGCAGAGAGGAGGGAGGAGGGAGGCAGAGGAGAGGGGGAAGGGAGAGAGGAGGAGGAAGGCAGAAAGGAGGGAGGGAGGGAGGCAGAGAGGAGGGGGGAAGGGAGAGAGGAGGGAGGAAGGCAGAGAGGAGGGAGGGAGGGAGGCAGGGAAGAGGGGGGAAGGGAGAGAGGAGGGAGGAAGGTAGAGAGGAGGGAGGGAGGCAGAGAGGAGGGAGGGAGAGAGGAGGGAAGGCAGAGAGGAGGAGGGAGGGAGTCAGAGAGGAGGGGGAAGGGAGAGAGGAGGAGGAAGGCAGAGAGGAGGGAGGGAGGGAGGAGGCAGAGAGGGGGGGAAGGGAGAGGAGGGAGGAAGGCAGAGAGGAGGGAGGTAGGCAGAGAGGAGGGGAAGGGAGAGGAGAGGAGGAAGGCAGAGGAGAGGGAGGGAGGGAGGCAGAGAGAGGGAGGGAGGAGGAGGCAGAGAGGAGGAGGAAGGCAGAGAGGAGGGAGGGAAGGGAGAGAGGAGGGAGGAAGGCAGAGAGGAGGGAGGGAGGGAGGCAGAGAGGAGGGGGGAAGGGAGAGAGGAGGGAGGCGGGGCAATGGACGTTAGGTTGCTCCTGAGTGACGTCACGGTTAGACTGTGACGTCATGCTTTCCTATTGGCCAGCAGCTCACTCAGGGACGACTGCTATTGGTCGAGATTTTCTCAGCAACATTATCCTAAAAAAAAAAAATTCACGCGCCGCCACACTGCAGTGTTGCCAGATTGGGCTACTTATCGCAAATTGGGCTACTTTTGGGTCTTCTGTGCTACTAAATTTTGACCCCAGGGTGAGTGTTGATTACATATTGTTGTCTAACAAGGTCTTGTCTCATTTCAGTCATTAAAAAGAACGAAAAAAACATGTTTTATATGACGTGTCAGAGGTGACTTCCCCAAATGCATATTTTCCCATAGGGTTATAGTCCCGCCGTTCGCGGTTTCGCGCATCGCGCCGAAGTCCGGGAACGAAATACCCGCGAACGGCGGGGGATGATGTATATATTTGTTAGTTTCATCAGTATTGTGGTTTTAACTATATGTAAGATTTTAATTATGTACAGCAGGGTTGGCGGTTTAAACCAGCGTAAATCAAAAACAATGTAAATCAAACAAGAGGTAGGTTTCTGTCGAAAAATAAATACCGTATTTTTCAGCGTATAGCGCACACCTTTTTCTCAAAAATATGCCTGAAAGTTTAGCCCTGCGCCTTGTACGCCGAATGTACAAATTTTTAATGATTTTTTTTCTTCTTTGGGGTGTTTTTAAGGGTCTGTTTTTTGTCTTATCCAATAACAACGGCAAACTTTCCTTTATCATTGTATATAATCCTTCATAGTCCGTAGCTGTCTTATAATGTTACCATAGAATACAGGGCGATCTAATAACTACTATACAAAATTGAAATCGATGGAGGATTCCCCATGCCTTGCTGTTATTCCGTTTTTCCGTCGGGCGCCATTTGTATGATCTTGATCTTGATGTCACAGGTGGCTTGATTGTATGACTAAGGAGCAGTACAAGCTACATAAAAAATCATATTGGAAAAAAATATCCATGTGTTCATTATTAATTATTAATATTAGTGAGAATAATGGGGTAAATATGATATCAGAAACTGTACATCATGAGTCTTGTACGAGGAGATATTTCGCGCAATACCAGCCAGGCCGCCATTTGCATTGTTTACAAACCACACAACCACACCCATACAACAAACAGCTGCATGGCGCGTGTCACCAGAAACGTGTGAATTGTGTCTTGCCTAGTTCTCTGTCATAACCTACGAGTGATGGTGGGAATAATATGCTTATTCACTTCATTCAGTGGAGAGAGAGAGAGAGAGAGAGAGAGAGAGAGAGAGAGAGAGAGAGAGAGAGAGAGAGAGAGAGAGAGAGAGAGAGAGAATATCCATATCACCGAGATATCCACTCAGGCACTCAGTCTCAGCCTCACTCGTGTGAGGAAGAAATGAGGGACACCATGAGTGGCTAGCTAGTATTGGTACCGGTACCGAGCAGTCTGGTACCGGTACTGTACCATATAGCTAGTACCGTTAGTACCGGTAACTGCCCACCCCTATTGTTGAGTAGCGTGGCAGCGTGGGTACTGTATTGTTGTTCAAGTGGCGCGCGGGAAGAACTGAGCTCTGCTGTGTGGCCGCGGCGCTATGTGAGTCCAGTTGCGTGAGACATCTGGTGGCCACTCCATAAAATATCGCGTATAAGTGGAAAAAACGTGCAAATAATTTTTTTTTTTTTTTTTTTTGGATTTTGGACCCCGCGTTATTTCAAAAACGCGTAAACCAAACTCGCGTAAATCGAGAGTTATCTGTATCAAACTTTTCTTGCACCTCCCTTGTTCTCTTTAATTCTTCCCAGTCTAGCTCTCCATAGTATTTCCTGAGATTTTCCATGTCTGCCTTCCTATAGTTTAACCTGTTTCTCTTATATGATTCATCCCCCTCACTTCCTTCCTCCTCTGTTTCCAACTCAATTATCACATGATCACTCTTTCCCAGGGGGCACCCATACCTTAATTCATTCATCAAGTGCATTCCCTTTGTTAACACCAGGTCCAGTCGCGCCGGTTCGTCGTCACTTCTGAATCTCGTGTTTTCCTTCACCCATTGCGTCATCAAGTTTTCCATCGTCAATCTTAAAAATCTTTCCCCCCATGCCGTTACGCTACCTCCACCTTCAAATATCTCCCAATTTACCTCCTTACAGTTAAAATCACCAACTAACAAGACTCTTGTTTGCTTTGAGTAGTCTACTCAAACTCTGAATGGTATCTTCAATCATGGTCTCATATTCTTCTTTACTCCATGAGTTAGTTCTTGGTGGTACATAGGTTGCTATTATTGTCATCATTTCTCTGTTTTTGTTCTCCAGATTTACATTCACTATTTCTGCCTTTCCTTCTCCATATACTACTGTTTTCACTGATAACTCCTTCCTCGTCATTATCATCACTCCTCCACCACCTTTATCCTTTCTGTCCTTCCTCCATACATTGTAGTTATTATCAAACACTATTTGGATGACCTCATTTAGTTTAGTTTTCGTTACACATACAATCTCGGGCTCTTTTTCATGCAAGTAGTCTTGTAATTCTAGTTTACTAGATACTATCCCGTCTACATCAATATACATCGCACTTAATCCCTTACTAGTTTCAATCTTGTCTAGGTTCTGTTCTCTTTCCGCTTTTCCTTCATGTACCATTTCTTTACTCGATCTCCCAGAATTTTCCAAAAAAATACCTCTTTTTCCTTTTCAGATCTTACATTATTCTTTTCCTCTGCCTCTGCTAGAAGTTCATTCCATTTCTTCCTTTCTTCTTCATTTTTGTTTTTCTTTATATATATTTCCTTACATTCTTCTATTTCCCTTAACTTAGTTGTTTTGTACAAAGTTTCCTCTGTTGCCTTCTGTGATCTTAATCTCAATTTAACTGGCCTTGTTTTTCCTTCTGTAGGGGCCCATCGTATAGATTTCTTCCACTTCCTCCTCAAGGTTTTGCAGTTCTTCATCATTTAAGTTCTTAAGTAAATCTATTAATGATTTCAGTTCTTCCTTTTATTACTGCCCACTTTCTCATTATGTTCTCAACTTGTGCCAGCAACATATGAGTCAGTACTTAGTAAGGTTAGGTTACATAACTGAAAAAGTGCATATTTGAGTTAAAAACAGAAACATTTTTTTCTTTGTTAATACCAAAAAATAACTTGACTTTCAGAGGAGAAAGTTTATATATATATATATTTATATATATATATATATATATATATATATATATATATATATATATATATATATATATAGAGAGAGAGAGAGAGAGAGAGAGAGAGAGAGAGAGAGAGAGAGAGAGAGAGAGAGAGAGATAGAGAGAGATAGATAGAGAGAGAGAGAGAGAGAGAGAGAGAGAGAGAGAGAGAGAGAGAGAGAGAGAGAGAGAGAGAGAGAGAGAGAGAGAGAGAGAGAGAGAGAGAGAGAGAGAGAGAGAGAGAGAGAGAGAGAGAGAATTTACATATATTTACATAGAAAATCAGACCACACAGACCCCATGGTCCAGACTAGGTGGTCTGTCCTTAAACCTAAGTGATTTTACATTAATCAGATGACTCCAAAACATTGCTTTTCTACTCTAGTTAATATTAAGTTCAAGGAAGTGACGGTCGAGCTTGTTTTTAAAGGAGTCAATCGTGTTACACTGGACCACTGATGGTGGGAGCTTATTCCATTCTCGCACTACAACGTTGGTGAAGAAAAATTTGGTGCAGTCTGAATTTACTTGTCTACATTTGAGTTTTGTGCCATTCTTCCTCGTTTGCAAAGTGTCATTGATCATAAACAATTTTGTTCTGTCTACATTCGTGAAACCATTAAGCATTTTAAAACATTCGATCAGTTTTCCTCGGAGGCGAAGTTTCTCAAGAGAGAACATGTTAAGGGTGGAAAGTCTTTCTTCGTAGGATTTGTTTCGCAAGGAAGGGATCATTTTTGTTCCTCGACGCTGAACGCCTTCTAGTTTAGCAATGTCCTTTGCATGGTGGGGAGACCAAAACTGTACCGCATATTCCAAGTGGGGTCTGACTAAACTATTGTAGAGCAGAAGTATTACATCTTTATTCTTGAATAAAAAGTTTCTCTTAATGAAGCCCAACATCCTGTTTGCTTTATTTGCTGCATCGATGCATTGATGTGAGAATTTGAGGTTTGATGCGATTTTAATCCCCAGGTCCTTAACGCCGCGTATTTCGTGATCGAACTTCTTATTTTTTGTTCCAACTTGAAGGACTGTCTACGTTAAAGGGCATCTCCCATTTATCTGACCAAGCTGAAATTTTGTGCAAATCCTCTTGGAGGCTTTGCCTGTCTTTGTCAGTGAGAACCGAGTTACCAATCTTTGTGTCGTCTGCAAATTTACTAATGCGATTATTGAGTCCAACATCCACGTCGTTGATGTAAATAATGAAGAGCACTGGGCCAAGAACAGAGCCCTTAGGATCTACACTAGTGACCGGGCGCCCACTCTGAGTTAAATCCATCAATCACAACTCTTAGTTGTCTGTTGCTCAATCAATTCACGATCCATTGGTTTACTTGACCGTCAATGCCTATTTGCTTCAATTTATAAAGTAATTTATGATGTGGGACTTTATCAAACGCTTTCTGGGAATCAAGATAGACTACGTCCACTGATTTGGTTACATCATAAATTGAGAAGAGATTGTTATATAAGGTCAGTAGGTTTGACAGGCAGGATCTTTTGAAGCCATGTTGTGAATCCCCAATTAATGAGTGGCTTTGTGAGAGAGAGAGAGAGAGAGAGAGAGAGAGAGAGAGAGAGAGAGAGAGAGAGAGAGAGAGAGAGAGAGAGAGAGAGAGAGAGAGAGAGAGAGAGAGAGAGAGAGAGAGAGAGAGAGAGAGAGAGAGAGAGAGAGAGAGAGAGAGAGAGAGAGAGAGAGAGAGAGAGAGAGAGAGAGAGAGAGAGAGAGAGAGAGAGAGAGAGAGAGAGAGAGAGAGAGAGAGAGAGAGAGAGAGAGAGAGAGAGAGAGAGAGAGAGAGAGAGAGAGAGAGAGAGAGAGAGAGAGAGAGAGAGAGAGAGAGAGAGAGAGAGAGAGAGAGAGAGAGAGAGAGAGAGAGAGAGAGAGAGAGAGAGAGAGAGAGAGAGAGAGAGAGAGAGAGAGAGAGAGAGAGAGAGAGAGAGAGAGAGAGAGAGAGAGAGAGAGAGAGAGAGAGAGAGAGAGAGAGAGAGAGAGAGAGAGAGAGAGAGAGAGAGAGAGAGAGAGAGAGAGAGAGAGAGAGAGAGCGAGAGAGAGAGAGAGAGAGAGAGAGAGAGAGAGAGAGAGAGAGAGAGAGAGAGAGAGAGAGAGAGAGAGAGAGAGAGAGAGAGAGAGAGAGAGAGAGAACTAAAACAAACAAAATATGAGTCAGATACCCGTGAAATGTCAGCACATTAATGTCTCCTGCATCGCGCCCCGAGGCACCCATAAAAAAAAAACTTTTTAAAATCGCTATGGTGCGGTGTTTCTAGCAATTTCTGACACTTATATGGGGTTCAAAATGCATAGAATAATGACATTTAACCGATGAGAAGTGTGAGAAGTGGCCATGCCGACGGGGAATAAAGTAAAATAATACCCCATTCCCTGCTGCTGACCTACAAATGGTTTGCCCGAGTGTGGCGTTAAACTAGAATTTTACTACATCGACATTACTGATTTCCAGCTGTATAAATCTTTGAGAAGAAAGAAAAGAAAATAATGTAGGAAATAGTCTGTATATCAAGCACTGAATGCATCATTTTAGTTATTATATATTACAAGTAGGCACGTGTATAAGTACTCGTTTATCATATATTACATATATCAGGCCTTGGAACTTTTTTGTGGAGTCATTCATCTCATACAAGAGCTTGATGATGAACACTAACAATTATTTAACAGCAAGTTAAGTTATTCTTAAGCTGCTGGAGAGCAAAATAAAGCCCTGGGCGAAAAAAATACGAAACCTCCCAAGCTGTGTTTTGCCTGTTTGGGCCGCTCAGGAGACTGCGGCCAGCGGCACATTCGCCCCTCAGTGGTCACACACACCACCCACAGACGCAAACCTTAAAACCTGACCAGCAAAGGGTAAATACATTTTTTTTTCTACCAGCAGGTACCACGTTAGGACATTTGGCTCCAAACGACAGCCAGTATTAATTTTTCCCGAAATAGAAAAGAGGAACCGAGTTAAGTCAAAACAGTACTTGTCTCCGATCCACTGCCGGATAGCCAATACAGTCCATTGTCAGCATCTACGGGTGGGACTCGAACCTGGGTTCTCGGGATCACCACATCCCCAGTTTAACACTTGGCCACCACCTCCTCAAACACACACACACACACACACACACACACACACACACAGAGGGTAGTTCTTTGAACCTACATGTATTTGCCTGTTCGAGCCAGCACCTTGACTCCATAGGCCGGTTACCCAGCAATGTGACTAGACATCTCGTCATGCTTCCATCGTACGGTAGCTTTTTCATCAACACCTATGCCACCTATACTAGCGATGGAAATCTTTTTTTTCTTTTCTTTTTTTTTCTTTTTTTTTTTCCACACAAAAAAAAATAAAGCAATCTTCAGTTTGCGATTTTTTTATCTTTTACTGCATCACTGCTCGGAAAAGTTTCATTCAATCAATAAGATGGGTATAAAGCTTTAATCTGAATTAACGGTAGAACTGTTCTTATCATGATCCATGAATCTAATCATTCATCAATTATCAGCAATGCATAGAGGAAAACTCTCCTTAGTAAGCCTCTCCTTACACTCTGAGTGAGGGTTCGGTTTTTATGACCTTTTGTTATGTACGACGCCTGCGTCCGGGAGTACATACATACATTCATGGCTAACTTGGCTCTCGCTCGCAGCCTCCTCTTTAACCTTTGACGCAGTACCAAACACAAACTCGTGCAGTCATGCGTTTTCTTCCTCGCACAGGCATTTCGAAAGTTTAATCGTGCTACATGACACAAATAAATACTTCTTAATTAAGCAATATTCCTGAGTGTTTCTCAGATGCACACGTTAGCCTGAACTCACTGAAGTGTGCCGCACCCGGCAGTCATCACCACTTCGATCCTTTGCAAAAACGTGTAACATCGCCCTCTCGCTGCCGTGAACTGCCTGGAGACGCTGAGTGGGTGCATGTGAGAAGAGCGATAAAGTGTGGCAAATCTGAGCCCCGTTCCTTCTCTCTCATGGCTTGCCCCGTCACGTTGTGAAGGGGTGCAAGGGGAGTGGCGATCAAGGGGGGCACGCCTGAGCCCCACTGTATCGCTCACTTTCCTCCGCTGGCTTGGCCCAGCATGTAGAGAAGGAATGGGAGGGGGATACAGGGGGGCAGGTTTGACGGCCGTGCCATAAGGCAGCTTCCTCGACAATAGAAGCTCTTCGGCCATTTTCTCATACCATAATCTTCGAGGGGCCCTCTCTGTAAGCGAAGGAAAGGTGTTGACGGGCGAAATTGTTGCAATCTGACAAGGGGTCGAGATAGGTACATCCTCGTGAGCCCCTTCGCATATTTTATGCATCAATTCTGCATTTCTCTCATTAATATAGTAATAAATGATTCAGGAATTATAATAAAACGTATTTGATGTAATATGAATCTGCAAAAGTTTTTTCTAAATAAATGATTTAAAGTTTTGTTTAAGACTTTAGGGTTGTATCATGATTTTTAACCCTTGCCGAGTTGCTGTGTCAACACACCTCCTTGGTCAACTCAAGGAGCTAGGTAGTCTTTTCCTATAGCTCTGATGGGGCTCGAGCACTTTTCTAACGGCCCCTTGCTTGACGGGATGGTAGCAAGGGGCAGAGAAGTGATAACGCCGGGCACACGTGGACTCCCTGGCCGTGTGTGTGGAGAGAGGTGGAAACCAAGGGGTGCTGACGTCACTCCCCATCCCCAAGGCCTTCCCTCTCGTAGGCCTTGTGGAAACACCGGCCGCGCAGGGATGCCAACCCTATCACTCACGCTATGTTCCCAATTATACCTATATTTGCCTTCCAATCAACAATTTTCTTCGTGAATATACATTGAAAAATATGTATGATTACACTAATATATGTAAAATGCTTCAATTATCAATATTTCCGTGTAGAGATGTTTACAGAGGCTACCAACCCAACTCGGAAGAAGCTCTAGCGGAGGAAGGGACCGAGATCACCTTATAGTATCCGGCAGAAAGGGGACACTGTTTAAGGGAAGAGGAGGAGGAAAGTTTATGCTGGGTTCACACATTCACGGTTTGTGGTCACGGTGCCCTCCCGACACGCAAATTGGCACTGTATCCGTGACTATCCTTGACATACCGTGGATTTCCGGCGCGGCATCGTAACCCCGCTGTGGAAAACCTTTGACGTCGGCAGTGTCTCACGATCATTTTAGTGCGAGCAAAATGATCGTGGCTCACCCCGACAACTGTCATATGTCGTGACTTTCCGGGATGGCATCGGGAAGGGTCCGGCTAGCACCTGGAGTCCGCCGGGAACGCCGGAAAGCTATCGGAAATAACCGTGACATTTCGCCGCCAGCCACGGTATGATAAGGAGTGCTGCGGAGGCTTACCAACCTCATAAAGCTGTCGGAATGCCGGGCTGGGCCAGTGACCTCCCAGCGCACACATCACCATGACCCAGCGCTCTGACGCCCGCACGGTTGCGCGACGAGCTCGAGTTATTAGCCCCTGCAGCAGCCGAGATGGCTACGGAGCAGCCCCAGTCCCCCCTGCAGGATGAAGGTACCGCTACCCAAACGCAAGTGTTTGGAGTGCCTCATGTGTACGAAATGTTTCATGTGTTTGGTGTCTGATGTTTGGCAAGGAAATGTTTCCGGCTTTGCTGGTATTAATTATTCTATAGAAAATTCAGCGCGCTATCGCTCGCTAGCCTGAAGAGGGAATGTTGGAATGAATTTATATTATTACATGGATGAATTATATTATTATATACCATCATCATATGATAACTAATGAATTTCATGAGTGTGACATAATGACCCAAGATAGAAAGTCTCATCAGGTAGAGCTTCACCCAAATCCTCTTCTTTTTCGACTTCTTTTTTGTCAGCTGTATCAGTTCAAGTATATTTTCTCCATGGCGAGACACTCCATGTTGTGCTTGTGCAGCATCAATATCCTCAGCTTGGCTAGGTCGCTCTCTTCCATGTTGTTGCGTTCACGAGGGACACATGTGGACTGGTGCCAGTTCCAGGGAACGCCCCCTTTTTATACATCGGCAGAAATACCAAGATGCTACAACAGTTAGGCGCCAATGTCCGTGAAATACCGGGAAGGCACCTAGGCAACTCCGTAACTTCATCGTGGTCGCTGGGTTACCGCTGTAACCGTGGTGATACACTGTCATTTTCCGTGGCCGCCAGAAGTGGGTCGGGAAGGCTCCGGGTAGGGTCGCGAATGGTCCGGGAACATCGCTCGCTCCAACGCTACCTTTGTACACCGTTGTACAATCGCCACAGGGGTAATCCGACGGTCAGATTGTGGTCAGAGGTCACGGTTTAACCACCTGCTCTCCGGGAGGCCATCGTGGACCACAAATCGTGAATGTGTGAACCCAGCATTAGAGGCTGCCTAATGGTATGGCCGTGAGACCCTTTCCCTTACTCCTTTGGCTTGTTCCTTCATGCAGAGTGGATGTGGAAGAGTTGTGGAAAGGCAATACTTTGGGAATGCCTGATAGTCTTCTCTCCCCGCCCCTATCATGCAGTTATGCAGTGAGGTGTGTGGTGTGTTGGGTGTGATAATACATGTTTAACCCCCACCAGCCAGTTTCGAGACAAAGCTCTAAAACCTGACACATGCAGAGGCGGACGCTGAGATAAGAGAAAGAGGCGGCGGACTCGATTCCAAGTCTGTCGTCGAGCCGTCATAAAATAGCCTATTTTCGGCCCTTTTGCCGCGATTTGGACACGTCCTAGTGTTTTGCTTATAACTTTTTTAATTTATTTAGTGCTTTCCAATTTTTTTCTGATTATTAATCTGTATTAATAGAGCTTTCATTTGCCACCAAGCACGCCTTCCTAGCTTCAGTAGTTTTTGCTGGAGCTTGACCAGAAGTCGCGACGAAAATTTGCCGAATCTGACTTCATTTCACGCCGCATTTAAAAACCTTCCTGGCGCCACAAAAATTAATATGTCTGCAAAAAAATTCATATATGAACACTTCAACATGTTGACTATCTTGTACAAAAAGCATTTTAAGATGTCTTTATAAAAAGTTACCATTTTTATATAATTATTTCACTATATAAATCCACTTATATCAAGCACCATATTATACATGTTATTTCTTATATTATTTAGTATTCAACCGTATTTCTTCTCATTTATGAATAATACATATAATTTGCTTTCTTTTGATACCAAATATGTATGTATATATGCAGAGGTGGGCCCGGTACTGAAAAATCAGTGGTCCAGTTGCGGCAGTGCGGTACTTTTTCCGAAGTAGTGCGGCTGCGGTAGTGTGGTCCCAATTTTTTTCTTTCCCAGTGCGGTACGCAGTGTGCGGTACTGCGGTAGCGGTAGTCACTAGTCAATATAAAAAAATACTTAGTGCCTATCCTGGCTATCCATTGACTAATAATTTGTGAGATAGAAAAAAAATAAAGGAGGACTGGGGGAGGGAGAGAGGGAGGAAAGGAGGGGGAGGGAAGGAAATGCAACTTTTCGAGGGAGGAGGGAGGGGACAGGGAAGGGGGAGGAGGAGATCAGCGTCATGTGAGAGATGAGGAAGTGGTGGGTGGGAAGGAAGGAAGGAAGGAAGAGTGGTGCGAGCTGCAGTAGCACTAGCCAGGGATATGGGGGAATGAAGGGGAAAGGGAGGAGGGGAGGAAGGGGAGGAATTCTCCAGCGTTTGAGCGAAAACGAAACATTATAATATAGGAAAGTCATGACGGGAAGAGTGAAACATTATTCAAACTGTCCAACATATTAAGACAAAACACATCAACTGCAACTGGTAATAGTGACTCCCGTGGGAAAGCCATAAGCCTTGGCGTCTCAGGCCTCAGCGAAGAAACCACGTGGAAATTTCAACGAGAAGATAATGATAATAATGATAATAATAATAATAATAATAATAATAATAATAATAATAATAATAATAAGAAGAAGAAGAAGAAGAGGAAGAAGAAGAAAAAGAAGAAGAAATTATTATTATTATTATTATTATTATTATTATTATTATTATTATTATTATTATCATCATTATTATTATTATAATCAAACAATATTTATCTTGGTTACATTGAAGAGAGAGAGAGAGAGAGAGAGAGAGAGAGAGAGAGAGAGAGAGAGAGAGAGAGAGAGAGAGAGAGAGAGAGAGAGAGAGAGAGAGAGAGAGAGAGAGAGAGAGAGAGAGAGAGAGAGAGAGAGAGAGAGAGAGAGAGAGAGAGAGAGAGAGAGAGATTTACATAGATTTACATAGAAAATCAGACCACACAGACCCCATGGTCCAGACTTGGTGGTCTGTCCTTAAACCTAAGTGATTTTACATTAATCAGAAGACTCCAAAACATTGCATTTCTACTCTAGTTGATATTAAGTTGAAGGAAGTGACGGTCGAGCTTATTTTTGAAGGAGTCAATCGTGTTACACTGGACCACTGATGATGGGACCTTATTCCATTCTCGCACTACAACGTTGGTGAAGAAAAATTTGGTGCAGTCTGAATTTACTTGTCTACATCTGAGTTTTACGCCATTGTTCCTCGTATGCAAAGTGTCATCGATCATAAACAATGTTGATCTGTCTACATTCGTGAAACCATTAAGTATTTTAAAACATTCAATCAGTTTTCCTCGAGGCGGCGTTTCTCAAGAGAGAACATGTTAAGGGTAGAAAGCCTTTCTTCAGAGGGATTTGTTGCACAAGGAAGGGATAATTTTCGTTGCCCGACACTGAACACCTTCTAATTTAGCAATATCCTTTGCATGGTGGGGAGACCAAAACTGTACCGCATATTCCAAGTGGGGTCTGACTAAACTGTTGTAGAGTGGGAGTATTACATCTTTATTCTTAAATAAAAAGTTTCTTTTAATGAAGCCCAACATTCTGTTCGCTTTATTTGCTGCATCGATGCATTGCTGTGAGAATTTGAGGTTTGACGCGATTTTGACCCCCAAGTCCTTGACGCATTGAACGCTTTTGAGTTTAACGCCGCAAATTTCGTAATCAAACTTCTTATTCCTCGCTCCAACTTGAAGGACCTGGCACTTGTCTACGTTAAAGGCATCTCCCATCTATCCCACTAAGTTGAAATTTTGTGCAAATCCTCTTGGAGGCTTTGCCTGTCTTCGCCAGTGAGAACCGAGTTACCAATCTTTGTGTCGCCTGCAAATTTACTAATGCGGTTATTGAGTCCAACATCCACGTCGTTGATGTAAATAATGAAGAGCACTGGGCCAAGAACCGAGCCCTGAGGGACGCCACTAGTGACCGGCGCCCACTCTGAGTTAAATCCGTCAATCACTACTCTTTGTTGTCTGTTGCTCAACCAATTCGCGATCCATTTGTTTACCTCACCGTCAATACCTAATTGCTTTAATTTGTAAAGTAATTTATGATGCCGGACATTATCAAACGCTTGAAATCAAGATAGACTTCCAGTGATTTGGTTACGTCATAAACAGTGAAGAGGTCGTTATAAAAGGTTAATAGATTTGATAGGCAGGATCTTTTGTTTCGGAAGCCATGTTGTGAGTCCCCAATTAATGAGTGGCTTTCAAGGTAACTCACAATTTTGTCTCTAATTATGCCCTCAAGTAGCTTACCTACAACCGAAGTTAGACTAATGGGCCTGTAATTACCTGGTACTTTTTTGTCTCCTTTCTTAAAAATCGGTGTCACGAGAGAGAGAGAGAGAGAGAGAGAGAGAGAGAGAGAGAGAGAGAGAGAGAGAGAGAGAGAGAGAGAGAGAGAGAGAGAGAGAGAGAGAGAGAGAGAGAGAGAGAGAGAGAGAGAGAGAGAGAGAGAGAGAGAGAGAGAATGATGAAATAGAAAAGTTACAATGAAGTTAAAAAACAGATATAGTATGTACTATGGTCTATGTTATCCTTCAAAGAAAAATTTGTACGGGACATGAGATTGAGCGGCGATCATGTTAGTTCTTGCTTGTACTGTTGTGCATTGCCATTGACAGCCATCATAACATCGTCAGAGGCAGTCATGGCACGCCGCTTTGGGTTAAGTGACGAACAACTTTACTCCGAGTTATTCATTTAGTATTTAATTTTGAACAATAACTGAAAAGTCAAAATGACTGAATCACTGATTCTGATGACTGATACCAATTGACTGATTGAGTCCGATCCACTGTAAAAAAAAAATAAATAAATAAATAAATAAATAAATAAATAAAATAAAAGACATTTCTGTGAGCATGCCGCGCTGCAAATGTCTTCGATAGTTTTCTAAGTACCGTAAAAACTCTGCAGGATGTTTTAGTGCGGTCCGCGGTAGTGCGGTATTTTCAGAAAGTTTGCGGTAGTGCGGTACTTTTTTTGTGATGCGGTACTACCGCACTATCGCACTAAGTACCGCACTTGCCCACCTCTGTATATATGTATGTATGTATGTATGTATGCGTGTGTGTATATATATATATCATAGACTTCACAACTAGTTGACGGGAAATCTCTTCAGTCTTGGCGCGCTGGCTTCGCGTAAGGGGCCGATTGTTATGGCGACTTTCACTGCGACAACTCAAACACACTCTGCGTTCTTACTCTGAATTTAAGTGGAAACAGGACGAAATCTTCAAGTTTTAGTGCATACAAGCAGGCAGGAGTGTCTCTAGAGTGATTTGGTCGAGGATTCAAGGTAACTTATATAAAATAGCACCATGCGTGCACTTTGAAAACGTTGTGTAAAAAATGGCAAATTTGCGTAACTTTAGGTTGAAATCTTTACGTAAAATGAATGATAACTGTAGGATAGTGAAGTCCACAGTTTTACGTATTAGGAAACAAGAAATGTACGTTTAGTTAGTGCCTACATGGCAACTCAGCTCAGTTCCCGCGTCGCCTAACTCGCCTTAGGCACGCAGTCAGCTGGGCACTTCCCCTCTGTAAAGGATTATCGCTGTCCTGCCTCTGTTTACTCTCCAAGTAAAGGACCTACAGTTATTCATCGTCTCTGTACCCTTCCCCACAACTGCAAGGATCCAGAGGACGATACAAGAAGACACAGAAGGCAGTGGATCGAGTGGAAGTGACGGAGGAGACACAAGATATGAGGACGCCGCGACCCCGTGGAGTAAACTGTGGAGGAGCCGTACTACGCCATCAGTGCAGTGGCTCTGCACATCACGTGCAATGCCCTGCCCGCCTCCTGCAGGGACATCATCCTCCGCAAGATCCCCGGGG
>NC_066516.1:80760-110760 GCF_024679095.1 Eriocheir sinensis
GAGAGTGGAAGGATGGCAGGAGGAGGAGGAGAAGGAAGGTGGAAGGCTGGCAAGAGGACGAAGGGGAGGAGGAGAATCAAAATGAAGGCGACGACGTAGATGTAGAAGAAAATGGAGAAAAAGAGACAAAGATGGGTAATGGAGGTGAGAAAACTTTCAGTCTGAGAAAGAAATAATAAAAACAGGGTGAAGGATAGAAGAAGAAGAAGAAGAAGAAGAAGAAGAAAAGAAAAAAAAAAGAAGGAAAAGAATAATAATAAGAAGAAAAAGAAAAAAGAAGAAAAAGGAGGAGGAGGAGGAGGAGCAAAGAACCACTCACTATTTGAAGCGCCTCCTGACTAGCAGTAGTTCGTCATGATTACATCTCGGCACTGTGAATACCCTGACAGACACACAGACACCTCGGCGCCGCCACCGTGTGTGTGTGTGTGTGTGTGTGTGTGTGTGTGTGTGTGTGTGTAAGAGATGAAACAGCAGCATGGAATGGGGAGTAACAGAAAGGCAGCTGTCTAAGAGCAGGCCAGCCATGAGGAAGGAGTGATTGGACGATGGAGGTGAACTGCGGGAGGTGGAGGAACAACAGTTAAAAAAAAAAAAAAAAAAAAAGAAAGAAAGAAAGGGAGAGCACGAGTTCGGCCAGTTAAGTGTTGTGGCAAGTGTGAGGATGGAGTTCATGGTTAGCAAGGGAGGGAATGCTGTGGCAGGGAGAGTGTGTAGCGGCTTGAAGTGACGTGTTAGGAGGGGATTAAGGCAGGGTGACGGTGGTGGGTGGGCCATGATGTGGCAACACAACCAAATATAACTAAATATAAATACACACACACACACACACACACACACACACACACACACATATATATATATATATATATATATATATATATATATATATATATATATATATATATATATATATATATATATATATATATATATATATATATATTTATATATATATTTATATATATATGTATATATATATATATATATATGTATATATATATATATATATATATATATGCATATATATATACATATATTTGGGTAGGCGGTGGCTGAGTGGTAGTGTGCTGGGCCCACATTCACCGCGTGATGGACGACACGAGTTCGAATCCCCACGCTACCACCTCGGATTTTTCAGTCACCGCCGAGTGGCTTAAAACTACCCACATGCTGTCCTGAAGACCACCCATCGACCCGGACTCTAGAGGAAACCGTCCAAGAATCAAGAACGAGTTCCGGGGGGCAGCATGAGCCAAGAGAAGATGGCGCCACTATAAACACTTGCCTGCGCCATGACGGGCTGGGGCCAAATACCATCCAGGCCCCTCAAGCAAGCCTACCAGCGCAATAGGCTGAGACGTAAAAAAAAAAAAATATATATATATATATATATATATATATATATATATATATATATATATATATAACGTAAGGTGCAGTAGAATATAGAACAACATACCAAAACAAAAATTAAACGACAAAAAGACATTCAATGCACCTCACAACACCATCACACCACACTTAACGGAAAATAACGTATTTCGACATAACCCAACGTCTGAATACACCGAAAGAGCGTATACTGGAACACATGTGAATGCAAACAAAGAACAGAAACAAACATAAAACACACAAAGCATTTAAAAACGAGACCATACGACAGCCAGTGAATGATATTTTAAAAAAAAGGCAGGTAAAATCTTCGTTGTAAATAAATGTTAATAAATTCATAAATAAAATGGGAAAAATATAAATATATAAATGAGAAAATAAATCCTGAAAGAAGGAAACCTAAAGAAAACAAACAGACATGACAAGACACCTGACTGCCAAAGTATATTAAGGAGTTTGTTTATCCACACACGAGGTTATCCTGAATATATAATCGTACACCAATCAACGAGCATGAGGGGAGTCGCGGTGTGAGATTACCTGCACGTGTGTGGAGGGTGCACATGAATGTTGCTGAGTACGTGAATGGGGGAATGTATGGATGAACAGGCGGATGGACGGATGGATGGGTGTTATTATTATTTTGTTAATGATTATAGGAGACAGACCACGTAAGGGTTAAGCACAAATGCGTAATAAAAATTATGCAAAGATGCAAAATAAAACTAATCGAGTTTAGTTTCAAGGAGAGGTGGGTGGGTGGATGGACGGATAGCAGGATGGATGGATCAATGAATATACCCATCAAATAATCGAGCTGTGTGTTAGGCTAGCAAGGGCGTAAGGGAGAGAGGAGCAGGGAGGGGGAGGCTGAAGGCTCCCCTTAAGGCTTTACGTTTGTACACACAACACTGAGGCAAAAAGAGGGAAGGGGGAGGGAGGGCAGAGGGGGACATTTAATCCAAGTCTCACCGACCCCCACCCACCATTCGGCCTTCAACAACAGTAACTCGAGTCTGTGTGGTGGTCTCTCCTCCTCCTCCTCCTCCTTCTTGCTTTTCATCTTCTTCTTCTTCTTCTTCTTCTTCTTCTTCTTCTTCTTCTTCTTCTTCTTCTCCTCCTCCTCCTCTTTCTTCTTGCTTTTCATGTTCTTCACCTCCTCCTCCTCCTCCTCCTCCTCCTCCTCCTCCTCCTCCTCCACCTTCATCACCACCACCACCACCTCCTCCTCCTCCTCCTCCTTCTTCTACTTATTTTTCTTCACATCATCCGTGTCACTCCCCATCTCCCTTTCAACCTTTATCTATCCTCCTCCACCTCCTCCTCCTCCTCCTCCTCCTTCTTCTTCTTCTTCTTCTTCTTCTTCTTCTTCTTCTCCCGTTATACCCTGGAGCTGCCTTGTACAGGCCTACCGGCCCCTTGCAGACTCCTACATTCTTATGTATCCTTCTCCTTTCCTGCCCCACGGATGCGGTAAGAAAGGTGGACAGAGGAGGAAAAAATATACAAAAAAGCTGCATCCCGTTACTCCACTGCACCATGGAGCTATTTTTTTGTGCGTGTGTGTGCGCGCGAGTGTATTTGAGCTACCATAAGTAATTGATTATTTTCTGATATTTGATAAGCAAGTTGAAGTAATCCCCCTCCAGCTGCACCAACAAATATTTGAGTAAAGAGAGAGTCCAAGCGTGAGGCTCAAATTTTCCCTCGTATACAAGCAGGTAAGAAATGGGCTACTAATCCGGGCACACCTGCATGACAGAGGTATGCTTGCTTGTCTGTCTGTCTGAGTCTGTTTTCTTGACTGTCTATTATTTTCTTTAATTCACCGTGGTCTGATCACGTGCCGAACTCGCGATCACCAGTCAGTACTCTCCCAAAATAACCTTGTAGTTCAGGTGACATCTTTGAGTACGGCTGGAAACTCACATCACATCCACACCCGCCCGGGAGGCGCGACACAACCCCCGACTGATACTCGGTACCCATTAATTGCTGGGTGAACAGGGAGATTCCACATGTCTCAACTCCGCCAAGGAATCGAACTTGGGACCTCTCGGTTGTGACTTGTGTGGCGAGCGTACTAACCACAGCACTATGGTGTGTGTGTGTGTGTGTGTGTGTGTGTGTGTGTGTGTGTGTGTGTGTGTGTGTTAATTAAACTGGTGTGCCAATGGCAGCGGCGCCGCAGAGGTGGATTAACGCACCTGCCGTGACGTTGGCCGGAGCCGGGGAATTAGGCCGCGAGGGCCACCCGCTCGCTAATTACTTCATCAGGAAGCCATCGGGGCCGCGATTACCGCTGGGTAACGCGGGGAAGGGGGGAGGAGGAGGAGTTATTTGTGTCGCAGTCCTCTATTTCCTATTCCACTCTTCTTCCTCCTCTTCTACCCTCACAACCTCCTCCTCCTCCTCCTCATCATCATCCTTCTCCACACGGATATCCCCCCCCAGTTTACCACTCTCTGCAACTTAGCTGAAAATTAAAGCCTCACTGCACTTCAGCCTTAAACTGTAAATAAACAAAGCAAGGGCACATCCTCCACCTCGTCCTCTCCTCCCTAACAGGCTCGTCGCTTGCCTCTACCCCACGACTGTCCCATACGCAGCTACCACTCGCCTTCTCAATACCCTTTCAACCCCCCCCCCCTTCTCTCTCTCTCTCTCTCTCTCTCTCTCTCTCTCTCTCTCTCGCTCTCTCTCTCTCTCTCTCTCTCTCTCTCTCTCTCTCTCTCTCTCTCTCTCTCTCTCTCTCTCTCTCTCTCTCTCTCTCTCTCTCTCTCTCTCTCTCTCTCATCAATGGTAAAGCAAGAACAGAAGTGGCTTAGTCAGGAAGTTTCAAAGGGGAAAAAAGAAAACCGTAGCAATGCAAGGCGTAGGTGTTCTAATTGTTTTGATATGAGAGTTAGCTAGTTAGTTGCTAGAGGTGGTGTGTGTGTGGTGTGGTGTGATGTGGTAGTGATGGTGGAGGTGGTGATGGTACAGAGATGGAGTTGGAAAAGGTAACAGTGGTGATAATGATGGTGACTTCGCTATTAGTGATGACTGTCGTGTGCTAGAAGCGTTTGTTTAATTACGAAGAATGGTATTTACTACCCTTCATAACATAATAAAGCTTATTCTCGTGTCTAGTAGTCCAGGAGTTGGTCTGCCTTTTCCCTGCGATCGACGTGCGGAATAACGGAGATGACTTTAGTATATGCATTCGTCCATAACTCAGGCACGCCAGGCCAACGCTCCTTCCCCTCCTTCCCCAGTGGCAGTGATGACCTTAGCTGAACGGACACATTACTTCCCCACCCCACTGCTCACGTTCCCTCATCACTCTCCTCCGGAGGGCACAGTGCTGGGAAGAAATATACAGGAGACGAAAAGTCTTATCACTGCCTCCTCCTCTTGTTTTCCTCTCCTTCCTCGCGACCGGTGGGTCTTCTCCCTCCGAGACTTTTTTTGTCACACTCAAGAAAGTTGGTCAAGGACGTTTATGTGTAGAGGGAGAAGAAGAGCCAGCTGATGCCACTCGCAAAGTTCGTCGAACATATGCTGAGACGGAAATACTATGTTGCATTCAAGAAATGCTACTCAAAATGAGGAGTAGAAGGATGCGCGTATTCAGTCTGCAAAGTGATTGATGGTCTGGGAGGGCCTGCCTGATGCTTGATGAGAAGTAAGGTAGAAGTGCCGACAGAATAGTTGTATTACGGTCATTTTGAGGAACTAGTCATTTTGAAAAATGACCGGTCATTTTGAGATATGACCAAAACAGTGGTCAGTTTGCAAAATGACCTTAAATATTTGGGTATTTTGCAAAAGGACCACAGTTATGATCAATTTCTAAAATAATCAGTAGTCTCCTTGGCTACTTAATCAGATGTACACCCGTAATCAATTCATCCCATGTGCAGAAAAATTCCTGTCACTAGAAGATATACCGCAGGAGCGGGAAGTAAGTCTGCGGTCAGTAGCAATTGCAGACTTGATAGGACATGGTCAGGGATTCATTAAGAGCTGCTGCACCAAGTCATGTCTGAACAGACGCCGCAAATGTTTAAAAAACAAAGCAATATGTAACAGTGGTTGCACATGGTGTCTCTTGCACTAACAAGTCCGATAATGTTTATGTTGTAATGATTTGATGTCACACACACAAAAAAAAAAAAAAAAATTGTGTAGTTTTAATGTTTTTTTAATGTAGTTTTAATGTAGACTATTGTTTGTACATCTGTTTTTTTAAATACTTGCAGTAACAGGCGAAGGTTGAATAAGCAACCAATTGAAGGCTGACTAGTCTGATTTAACTTTAATTTTGTAATATGGTTTTAATTTTATTTAATGTAGTTTTATGTTTGAATACACAAGCATTTGAAGGTCGATTGTTGCTTGTACATTTTTTTTTCATATTGAACAACTGCTATTTGGACAATCTGCATATTGGCCAAGGAGACTACTGATGATTTTGCAAAATGGCCATAACTGTGGTCCTTTTGCAAAAATGTCCAAATATTTAAGGTCATTTTGCAGACTGATCATTATTTTGGTCATTTCTCAAAATGACCGGGCATTTTGCAAAATGACTAGTTCCTCAAAATGACCGTAACAGATACTACAAAAGAGGAAGGGCATGGTGGCGAGTATAATACGATACCATGTAAGAGCAGATTCAAAACACCGCAATCTCTTGATGAGCTCTGGAGGTCGCAGGTATTTGTTTTGTATGGTGGCGCCTTTGTTTGGATTATGTTACCATCTATGCTCCCACGTGACAGACTATAAATCGAAGTTAGGATCGATGTATGACTGTGAATGACAGTCGGTCAGCCCACGGCATTCTAAAATAGTTGCAAGTCGACGGGAATCGAACGTAGGATCCCGCGTTTACCTGACTCCCTACATTAGGCATTACCTTAAAGATGCATTATTTGTCACTCCCTGAAGCAACATACATCCCAAAAAGAAAGAGATGCTTCAGTATATAAGAAAACGAAAGAAAGCAACCGTCAGAGTAGACTTTCACAAATGTGGGTATTTCACTTGTTTTTTTTCTTCAGAAATTTTGGTAACGGAAAGGCAAACAAGCAAGCAAAAAATCAAAACATAGACATACAAAGACGAACAACGAAAACATTATCGCTCGCCTCGGTAGTAGCTGGGCGGGCAACAGCAATGCGTCGTATACGTACATATTACACAGATATGTAAACCCATAAACACGTGCTTCATAGGTAGCACACACCGTGTTCGTCAGCTTCAGGTGTGCTGCCTCCCTCCCTGCCCTTGATGAAGTTGCACTGCGTGGCCGCGACTCGCCCTGGGGAAGGCTGCAGTGATGATGTCACCTACAACTGACCTTCCGGACACTTCTTGCCGAGTGGTGCACGGCGCCTCCCTGTGCCGCCCCGCCTCCGCCGTCGCCACCACCCTACAGCCTATCTGTCTTACTGTATTTTTATCACACTTGTACAGGTCGACGCTTACATGCATGCCGGGGGCTAGAGACGACTTCGAGCAGCGGCGAGAGTCCTGCTGGTGCAGTACAGGTGTTGTGGGAGACAGGTGCGACCGCAGAGGGGAGGGCAGGGTAGCACAAGAGGTCACCTGGCCGCCGAGGCGCCGACCCGCCGCTCGCTACCTTTCACAAACACATTTCCCCACATCACCACCAAGACACAATAATTACAAGGCGGCACAATCAAGGTTTGATTGACCACACTCCTCTTGTCACCCGAGGTAATGAGAGGCTGTCACTCACCACACTGAGTGAAAATCAAGAAAGGCATTCTTCCTACTTTTAAATGCTTATCTTATTCTAAAGACTTAGAAAGAAATACAACTAAAATTCAAACAAGAAAACCAGCATATATGTTTTCCCAATCCCCATCGTTTTGGTGGGCGAGTCGAGTGGGAGCTTGCAGAAAAAAAGTATTACTTGGGAAATCACTGGGGGCACAATGCAGGGCTACGGGGTGGCTGAGTGGCCGGCCAGGCTTATGAATAGCATATGTGTTATCGGGGAGGAAGCACTGCGGCAGTGATAAGCACGTCGCACACTACGGCGACCAAGGTGCTACACCGCCACAACCAGAAATATTCCAGGCAATCCGGGCGGGTGTAAAAGGTGATGAATGACAAAAGTAGCAGCGCAAGATGGGTTCCACTAAACCAAAGCCAAACGGTGCTGCTGCCCCCTCCTGTGGTTGTGGAGAGGACACCCTGTACGGTGTGTTGGACCGCGGTCATTCCGGTCTCGCCAGTAAACACAGCCTGCCTCCATCGCCAGGCGAAGCCCTTCAGCTAACGCCTCCCCATGCCGCTATCGGCGGACCAATGATGCATACTGCCATGACGTCACGAGAGAGCCGGTGCAGTCAGCTGTGTACCCCACTTCAGGCCTGAGTCATGCCCAGGCCCCGCGCCACTCTCCCCGCGGCGCCGCAGGGCTCGTTGTGTGGTGGTCCGATGAATTGATCAATATTCCATTTCGTTCATTCCAGCCGAGGGAAGCTGGTGTTCCGGCCCGTCCTGCCTTTCGTGCAGCTATTCTCTTTAAACTTGTTAGCCCAACAACTAGTTCACTTTACCTCTTCGGTTGCAAGCATGCGAAGGGTTGAAGGAGGCTGTATCACTCTCCTCCTCCTCCTCTTCTTCTTCCTTGATGCGCCAAGTAGCACCCTGCTCTGTGTGCCTCTGCCGCTGGAGACTGCTGTGAGGTAGGCGTCTTTCCCCCAGCTAACCAGGAGGCGCACGAGTCCTGTTGTTTGTCTTTCCTAAGAGGTTTCCATTAGTGTTGTTTCCTCAGCAGGAACTCGACCAAACCCCGTCGCGGATCACGAGTTTGGCGGGCCGGGCCCCGCATGTCGACACTGGATGCCAATGCAAGATAGCTATAGATAGGGCCAGCTCACGAAGCCCACTTTATAGCATTACGTTATCGCATATTGTAACTCCATATGTTATACATGACACAACATATTCACCGCTTAGCGGCATAACCCACCCACCCCTTCCCTGGGGGGGAATGGAGGGAATCCCTCAGCTGCTCCACAGCTCAATAGAACTTCACCCACCCCATCACAGATGAATCAAAGTTGTCTCCGTATTATTGGCTCGTGCTTGCTGTTAAGAGAGCTGGTGAGGCGGTGCTCCGTCGCAAGAGGGGCAGATACAGTGACCCCTGGGGCTTGTTCCCTCCTGGAGTACAATGAACGGAAGTACTTGTAATGAAAACTACTAGGTTCATATTAATTTCCGCAAGACATAAAAATAAGAATATTGTTTTCATAAATAAATAAATATATAAAGAAGTAAATCATAAAATTGCCAAGCAGCGACACCTCAGTTGACACTCGAGTAACATAAAAGCAATGTGACGTAATAACCACTTTCAGTAACCTTTAAAAACTGGAGAAAAAAATAAATAAAAGCCGCCCTCCTGCTGCCTCCACTGTGGCCGAGGGTTGAGTACCCTTGCTGCCAGAATATATATATATATATATATATATATATATATATATATATATATATATATATATATATATATATATATATATATATATATATATATATATATATATATATATATATATATATATATATATATATATATATATATGCTGTTCAGAAACACTATAAATAAATTTATAAATAAATAAATAAATAAATAAATAAACGCTACGGCGCTGCTACTACAAATAGAGGACAGCTAGAGTAGCCGAAAGAGAGGGTCAGATTCGGCTGGAGAGGTGTTTTGATACTCCCCTCTTGAAAGCGTTCAAGCCGTAGGCAGGAGCAAATACAGACAAAGGAAGGATAATGCAGAGGTCACTGTTGAATGGGATAAGAGAATGAAGATGGTGGTTAGTTCGATGTTGGTTGGTTAACTCTTGAATTAGGGATTTGGATTGCAAAGAGGTGAGGTAAAGTCGTATGCAGCGGGGGCGAGTCAGGCGTTGAGGCATGCACTTAGCATATTCAGAAGAAGAGTTAGCATGAAAATATCGACAGAAGCTAGCGTCTGAGACATAACACTGCGGCGGAATTCAAGAGGATAAAGACTGTCAGTAAGAATGAGGAGCTGATGAGACGAAAACCCTTTGACTGTGTGGAACCCCCACACACATGAGATACATCTGTATTATTGTGAAGAGCAACACGCAGCGGTACAACTGATATTTGGTAGAAATTACTAACTCCCCCCTCCCTCCTTGGCGGTCGTTGATCTCACAGGATCATTGCTCTTATAGACTTAAGACATACATATAATTTACGTACATATTTTCGTTAGATTCGTCCCTTGAGTGGTAGATGCGCAGAGATGTGCCGAGGCGACACATGATCTGCGGTGTTGCCTTTGATGTGAGGGAATCGTGAGGGAATCGTGACTGCCTAGCGCGGCACAGGTTCATTACATTTTTAATTGGTTCATCTTTACATACTTTCGATTTTTTTAAAAACTGCAACGCGACATCACTACATTTACTCGAATGCATTCGGTTCCCATGGCTGGCTCATAAATGATTGGGTAATGGACTGGACAAGGGCACCCCCCACCCCTCCCCCATCCGAGCAGGGGCCGGGTGGGTTAGTCAGCGCCAGTCCCCACCATAACGCGGTACACGGTCAGGTCAATCACTTCCTCACGTGTGTGGCGCTATGGCGAGGACGAGCTAGCCTGCCAATGCTCTGAGATTCATGCAAACTTGTAATGACGCCCCGAGCCAACGCTAGCATCAAGGACATATAGGAATAGTTGGCTATGTATACCCTACTTCAAGGCAGCCCAGTGCCCAAAACCCATCCTGTCATCCCGATCACAAGCCGTGCACTCCAACCCCCGCCTCCACCGCAATCAATATTTGCGCCCATGCGAAAATAAAAGGAATATTAATCTGGAAGCGCAAGATGAACATTTCTACCTAGCTCTCTTTCTTTCGGGAAAGGAAGAAGTGGAGGAGGAAGGAGATGGAAAAGGAAGAAGAGTGCGAGTTCTTGAAGCGTTGTGTCAAGCACGAGGAGGAGGAGGAGGAGGAGAAGGAAGAGGAGGAGGAAGAGGAGTAGGAGGAGGAGGCTCCGCAGAGCTGGGGATAATTATGCTGCCCAAGGCTGATTCACACTATACGTAAAGTGACCGGCACGGAACGTACCGTTCCACACTGACAAAATATTCTTCAATGGGAAACACATTGTTGTGTTCACACTGCTACGGACCTGCACGTCTCCGGCGCGGACCTTCACCAGCACTTGCCGGTCGGGATTGTCGGAGATAATATTTTGCAGGTCCGCGCCGGTCGGCCCGGTCCGGAGCCTGTCAGTGTTGGATAGTGTGAATACGCTTCCGTCACCGACCGACACCAGCACAGCAGACAGGCGTGGCCTCGGGGATCGTAGCACCGCATTCATTCATTCATTCATTCTCTCTCTCTCTCTCTCGAAACAGGTAACTCAGATTTATATATTAAAACACTGAATGATAATATTAAAATATAGAAGCTATAATAGTATTCATGAAAATTTATTTTGTCATTATATACCTGACTCAGACCTGATCTGGCTCCCACCACAAGCATTCCTCTGACTACACCCACATTCTCCAAGCCATGTACAGTTGACATCTCGCTCTCGCACAGCGCAGTGCGAACTCAGCGATGGATGGAGATAAATTAATTTCACTGGTGGAAAAACAAACGTGCTGGTGTAGTGTGAATCGGCCTTTAATAAAGGAGCCACGGAGAAGAGACTGGCAGATAACTCGGTAAGTTGAGATGAGGTAAGATGGGGAGGCAGAGGCGGCAGAGCTGCGGAAAAATGAAGGGAGACGCAGCGGCAAAGGGGCAGAAAAGGAGCGAGAGGCATGCAATAATCCTTGCAAATTATACATCATGTCATGTCAGGGAGGAGCAACGAGGGAGGAAAGGAGGATATGAGGGTAAGAAAGTGGAGAAGGCTGCAGGACGAGAAGCTAGGGAATAAAGGACACTGTGGCGGATGGAAAAAAAAATCGCTCCCCAATACACACACACACACACACACACACACACACACACACACACACACGCCGACTTGTTGTTCTGTGCTATCATTTTAAACTCACTCTTTTCTCAGAATGAAGTGCAAGTGACGCGGAAGAAGCAAGTCTTGCGAATCCCTTAAGACTCCATTTTAACTAGCACCAGCAGGAGCAACAACAACTACAACAACAACATCAACATCTACAACGACAGAAGAAGCTGCCGCGAATAAGAAAAGATGACTGAAAGATTGATTTAACTGCCGCTGGCGCCACAACAGCAAGGTGGGTCACACCCTCAAGTAGCATACGAAGAAAAGGAGGAGGAGACTGCGTGAAGAGATGGGAGTTGGTATTAATTAAGGGCTTCAGATATGGCAAGGAAGCGGACGAAAATAAAATGGGGATGGAGTGGGATGAGAGACAGCATGAGAGGCAGCGGGAGGGCGGTGAGGGATGGAGCCGAGCCGGGAGGGAGATGTGGTTTACATGACCTTGCTGGGTTGCTCAGGACGGCGACGCTACACTCAACACACCTCCATGATATATTCTCTCTCTCTCTCTCTCTCTCTCTCTCTCTCTCGTTGTCGCGGTGTGTTGTGTGTGAGTGGTCTCAGTCCTACCCAAAGATCGGTCACTGAGCTCCTTCCGTAGGGGAACGGCTGGCTGTCTCGAGAGACCCGCAGCAGACCAAGAGGTGAATTACACACACACACACACACACACACACACACACACACACACACACACACACACACACACACACACACACACACACGGTGAATTCTTGATGTACTGTGCTTGTCTGAAACCCAGGACCGTGAATCCAACAATACGGACACGAGCAGGGCAGGCACACAGTGAAGGGGCGGCAACTCGCCGGTCGCCGGGTTGTACTAACGCCCTGATGATGCTGGCTGGGTTTGGTTGGTTCGACGGAGCCAACTGGCGTGGCGGCGATACGGCTGGCAGTGAAATTCAGCAGCTCTGCGGGACACAAATGAGGCTGATTTGCTTCACGTCACAGCCGGTGGCGTGCCGCGTCGGGTCCCTGGCGACTACCCGGGCCCCTCGCCCTGCGTAACACCGCCCACATGGGCAATAAATCGGCCTCTCAATTTCATTTTAATAATTCGACTCTGGCGGCAGCCGGCCGTCAGTGTCTGAGGCACCCTGGGGGCCGGCAAGACCCAGCCTCCTGCCTCCCTTCCCAGACACCCCCCGGGAAGTCAGCGCCTCCATCACCTTGAACAAGCGAAGACGATGCTTGGACACACACACACACACACACACACACACACACACACACACACACACACAACTACCCCCAAAGACGTGCCCTATAGCCTGCCGCCCTCCTTCCCGGTACCAACACACGACCCGTCCACAGGAATACACCGGCCGCCTCCCGAACACTACACTACGCTACCGACGTCGCCGCCGCAGTTGCCCCCGTCTCCACCCCAGGGTTAAAAGAGGTACCCTGCTCCAGCCATCCCTATCTCGTCGACACAGCTCCCGCAAGGCTTCCAAAGCTCGCGTCGCGTCCTGTTGCTCAGCCTATTTTTTTTTTTTTTTTTTTTTTTTTTTTGTGCTACAGAGGCAGGACCTGGCCCACTACCGGGGAGCAGCGTGAGACTCTCCAAGCAAGCTTCACCTCAAGTCATCAAACTTACGGCCTCAACTCACCAACCAATTTTGTAGCACAAAGATCACCGTGTGGAGAGACAAATAGACCCAATTTCAGATGTTTCTCGACTATAACTAATATCATGAATACCACTCATTACTACCACACACACACACACACACACACACACACACACACAAACAGGGAGGTCATGCAGTCAAATCTATAACAGAAGAAAATGGCGTTCATGAACGATGCCTGAGCGTGTTGCCGGCAGCCGTGCCACCAGACCTCAAACTCATCTTGAGGGGGGCTGCTGTTTGCTGTTCACCTTATATCATCTCGGATTCACCTTCCGGGAGCCTAAATCACCTGAACCTCCATGTGTTTTCTTTCTTCAAACGGAAATAACCGATAAAGTGGCAGTCAGCATTTCACCCTTGAGTACTTATACTTACCAAGACTGAACATATTTGGAGGATGATCATTCAAAACAAGGCTGCGAGTCAACTGATATCATGTTCCTGATAAAATGTTGCGTCAACACTGTAACAGGCTGAATCACAGTTGCACCTCTCTACATTTAAGGACGATTACTATTTGCATCTTCCCGAATATTTTCTTTTAATCGAATTTGAATCTTTTACATCTTAAGTCAGTATGTAAATATTGTTTAGTATCGTTCTGTTGGGTATAATCAACAGTAAAGTATTACAGTACAGCAATTTGGAAGGCAGCTTACCATATATGTATGTGGCCCTCATTCGAGGGTTGTAGTGTGTGTGTGTGTGTGTGTGTGTGTGTGTGTGTGTGTGTGTGTGTGTGTGTGTGTGTGTGTGTGTGTGTGTGTGTGTGTGTGTGTGTGAGAGAGAGAGAGAGAGAGAGAGAGAGAGAGAGAGAGAGAGAGAGAGAGAGAGAGAGAGAGAGAGAGAGAGAGAGAGAGAGAGAGAGAGAGAGAGAAATGTATAAACTGAGGGATGAGGGAACATTCACGGGGGAGATGACGATGATACTACATGCTATACACACAAAGCGTAGCGAAACTGAGTATCTAAGAACAGTGCAGGGCACGCGTTTCTTTATGCTCCCTTGCTGACTAATGGCGATAAGAAGTTGAGCAGGAAGGGGTAATTCTGTTTAACGGCTGGCGCGCTTCTGTTAAGGACTGGAGCTGTTTACAAACTGACAAAGAATAATAAATTACATACGAACCTGATGCCCTTAAAGAGCTTGCAAAACGCGACCATGAATGGGCATATGAAAACTCACAACAACTACAGATGCATTTCTCCACATGTAATGAACGGTTGTCTGACACTACTAAAATCGGAGACGAAAAGAAAATTACATTAACGGAAACCTTGACATGGATGCTGGGAATCACTGCGTTAGCAATCAGTGATGCCAAACCTTCAATTATAAAGCACCAGGGAAGGTAAATAAAAGTCTGAGCGTCACGACTTACCCGCACTCAGACATAATCTTAAACATTTCGGCTGAGAACATATATATGACAGGCTTTCGTAGGATTTCTGGGTATTTACATGGGTACTATTATGATCCTGGTGGTAGTCGGACCTTTCTTCTGTACCATGAACCTAATAAAACACTCATTAGAACCCAATTCATCTCTTTTTCGGCCATTGGAAATAGTTGATGTAAATAGTTGATGTGAAAGGCGGAAGCGTCTGAGAATACCAACCTAAGAGTCCTGCACAAACCTCCTCCTCCCCGATGAGCGTGCCTGCAGAGTCTACTGGTCCCCGGAGCAAGACCTCCTTATGCCCATGGGGAGATAGGTGGGGTGGGAATTGGAGGAGATTGCCTCTTTTCCTCCCAAGCATCACCCAGCCAGCCAGTCACACCGTCTCCCGTCCCTATTTTTCTTTCCTCCTTGCTCCACTCTACCCATACCTCAACATGCATTGGACGGTGGGTGGAAGGTAGGGGGAGACGGGAGAAGGTAGCCTTTTCCTTCCATGCATGGCGATAATTGTTTTAAATTGCCCAAGAAATGCAATGATAGATGCCATGCGTCTGGAGCTGAATTTAGGCACCCTACGAAGTAAAGTAGAGGAAACAAACATAATAGCGGCACTGAGACACATAAGATCGGGGGCAGGGAACAAGCTGGCGCGCGATGTGCACGACAGTATTAGGGAAAGCAGGGCCCTCCGGAGGCAAGGCAAGAGAAGATACCAAAACAGGCTGGTAGAAGGTATAAACAAACACAACCTCCAAAGTCACTGTGTTATTAAAAAAAAAAGCTTAGGAATCTCCCTCCCTGGGAGGAGGAGTGTGTCGCTGTTGACATCCTCACTTTGGAGAAGAAAAAATGAATGTATAGTGCTGCCGACTTAAGGCTAAAACTGATAATAAGATACCTTATGGGACGAGGGACTAACCCACGTGTACTGTGATGGCGCCGTCACGGAGAATGGCAGGGCGGGGTATGCGATCTTGGTTAGGCAACTAAATGTAAATCCCGTGGAAGAGCGTGAGTACAGCTTCCGGATATCAGACAATGTCTCCTTAACTCCGGCAGAATTGTGTGCCATATTCCTTGGGTTGATGGAAATAAAGGATAAGGGGGGGAACGCATTCTTTTTTTTGTAGACAGCAGTGGTGCAATAAGAGTCCCTTTCACAGGCACCCTATGTGAAGATACGGTTATAAGGTGAAAAGCAACAATAAGAGAACTCGGAGGCAGAACAGAACTGTGACCTTCGTATGAATGCCGTCACACATCGGGGTAGACCACAATGAACGAGCTGACAGACTCGCCAAAACAGGAGCAGAACAAGAAGCTCACATATACTCTAACCTTGAAACAGATTAAAACACACATTTGGAGAAGGAAGGATGAGGAGAATGCTGTCATGCATTGAGGGAAAATACACAGGCAGTGAAACAACCTCACAAACCAACTTATTTGGATGTTTAATAATAAGATAGAAGAGATGACAGGAAAGTGCAAAGACGTAATGTATACCACAAGGCAATAACAGTGTACTAGATGTGTCATAGTGTAGGGAAATTTAAATACAGCAGGGTAAGGTTAAAGTCGACAAAAGTACCTTCATCCTTTTGAGACCATATAGGAATCTTGTTTTATGTGTATATCTCAATAAATGTATCAAATCATATCAAATACATTTCCCTTACAACACTCAGCAGGCTTGCAGATACTGGTATAACTTTTTTCTTACAAGGGGATTCGTGTTTGTTGTTTTTGTTTAGTCAGGTCTACCACTCTAGCTAGTCTTGATCGTTAGAAAAAAATATGAAAGCCGTTTACCTTCTATGAATATTTAATGCTGAGTATGCTATATTTACTGCTGCCGCCGCCCCATAATTAGGCTTAAGGGAGACATATTTTTTTGTAGAGGGCAGCACTGTATCCGGTCCCTCAAGACCTCTCGGTTGTTAGGCGAGCATGCTAACCACTGTACTATGGAGTTATTTGCTGTAAGTTTGCACAAAATAATGTGTGTCTGTGCCTCGTCTCCTAAACACACACACACACACACACACACACACACACACACACACACACACAGGGCCTCGTTCTTCGCATCCTTATAGCTCTTATACGGACTATTTCAGTCATGTTCGTGCCGTTATGCTGCCCAACTTGATTACTTGTCATGCACCAACATCACCCTTCCCCTTCCCTACCACCACCACCATCACCATCACCCGGACAGGGACAACTAAGACGTCTCTGCCCCGCCCACTGTGAAATATAACACTCATTCTGGATCATAGACGCTGAAGGGGAGCCGAGGGGGATGAGATGCTAGTATGTGTGTGTGTGTGTGTGTGTGTGTGTGTGTGTGTGTGTGTGTGGGTGTGTGTGTGTGTGTGTGTGTGTGTGTGTGTGTGTGTGTGTGTGTGTGTGTGTGTTTAGGAGACGAGGCACATACACACATTCTTTTTTGCATCCTTTCAGCCTGCCAGGCCGTAGCCTGACATGGCAGAGCTTTATCCACTGAGCTACCGGAGCGGAGTGTGTGTGTGTGTGTGTGTGTGTGTGTGTGTGTGTGTGTGTGTGTGTGTGTGTGTGTGTGTGTGTGTGTGTGTGTGTGTGTGTGTGTGTTACTTTAAAACTTAATATTAAAACGGAGGATAATTTTCAGAAGCCATGTGAGGGGCAGGCATACAACACCCTCTCCCCCCTCCACTACGGGTTCTCCTCTTCATCAGGCCTCTTCCTGCATCCCTTCCACTCAGCCACCCGCTTATTCATGCACCTCCACTTTCCTCCTCCCTCCCTCCCGCCGCAGGCCAGCCCAGGCAGGCCCCGCGCTCCCATGTATGCACCTCCGCCTGACACATTATAGGTCTCGGCAAAATTAAACCTCTCACAGTTTTAAACCTGTTTTCGTGTGTGTGTATGTTTGTGTGTGTGTGTGTGTGTGTGTGTGTGTGTGTGTGTGTGTGTGTGTGTGTGTGTGTGTGTGTGTGTGTGTGTGTGTGTGTGTGTGTGCTTGAATTCATGGACAAGTTATAACACGTAAAAGCACAGTGTAAACGATACTGAATGCCTTACGTTATTATGCAAAAATGTATAATATTTCACCTTCTGAAGTGTGTGTGTGTGTGTGTATGTGTGTGTGTGTGTGTGTGTGTGTGTGTGTGTGTGTGTGTTGCTGCAGCAGCCACCACCTCCGTTAGTCGGGTGCATCGGTTGCGTGATCCGTCGCCCAGTGAACCGGTGCTGGTGATGCCTGAAGTCAAGGGTCTGTTGGCCACGGTGAGAAGGGTCGGGGCCCGGGGGTCACTCAGCAGCGGCAGGCGTGGTGGTAAAGTGGCCGACGGTCACCGTGCACTGCAACAGTAGGTGACGAGTGTCATACAGTACCGCCGCCGCGCCCAAGAATCAGCGCACCAAACACCTTGGGTGTCAGCTTGCCACCCAGTATGCATTACGGAGAATGAATGCTTGGTTTCCTCAGGGATGAGGAAAGTTTGCCTAAGCGATGACTGAATAACACCCTGAAAACTATTTTCATGGGGTCGAGAACAGCATCTGCCTCATCGTCTGAGTCAAACAAGTTTTTCTGAGGTGGTCACAGACGGGGGGGAGGCAGCCGGCAGACTCGGCTACACCGGACAGTCGGCCACAAATGACCCCAGCCCACCTGCCAGCAGCTGGGGAGGAGGCACGTTGTCTCCCGACTGTTTTCCTACATCACAGATGAGCTGCGTGGCTCCCAGTACCCACCCTACAGGCGCCTGCTACCTGCCCTCGGGAGGGGGCGTGTAGTGAGTCTGATGTGGGATTCCTTTGCCCCGTCTGACTAACACACACACACACACACACCCCTAGCACTCCAACATTCACTACGGTTTTTGCATGGATGAAAAAACTGTATCTTAAACTTGCACTTGACACACCTCTGCCTCAGGGAGTCGCGCCGATGCTCACTGCAGGCCAGTCTGGGGCGGCTCCCGCGAGCCGTCGGAGGACACTCGGAGCAGCATGCTATTTCCTGAGCAGCGGACAACAGCTTGCCTGATGGTCCCCCTTAATATGCCCACCAGCCACTCGAGATTCCTCCGTGGCAGCTCAGAAGGGGCTCACTGTGCCCTTGGTGACGTCACGCCCGGCCGACAATTGGGGGACACGAGGAGGTCTCATTCCGTCTGTCTACTGCATGCCCCCCCCACCCCCCCCAAACAGCTACTGTACTGCACGCCATGCCACACTCCAAAACGCAACGACCCACCACACCACCACATCACACGGCGACCCACCACATCATTATATCAACACTGCCACGCCACTACGAAACAACACAACCATCCACGCCTCATAAAACACACACACACACACACACACACACACACACACACACACACACACACACACACACACACACACACAGGCAGCGACAAGGGAGTCATTAGGAAGGTTAGCGTCATGCAGCTTCACCCCTCACGCTACTCCCCTCTTCACCCCTTCCACTTATCGAGGCCGGCTACACGAAAGGTAAGGGTGGTAGGAGGAAGGGGAAGACAAGACGGAAAGGGGTAGAAACGGAGATGCGGAGGCGGGAGAGAGGGGAATAATATATGGGAGGAAAAAGGAAATGACAAATGAGTGGGGAACAATTACCACAGGATAAAGAATGCAAGAGTCATGGAAGAGAGAGGCGGAGTCGATAAAGAGGGGGAAGGGATACGGGAAGAGGAAGTAGAAGAGAGAGAGAGAGAGAGAGAGAGAGAGAGAGAGAGAGAGAGAGAGAGAGAGAGAGAGATGGGATACAACACAGCAGAGAAAGGAGCATATGATACGGATAGTAAATATAAAAGAGAGGGCCAAAAATGAAGGTCAGCACACTCGTGGAAGAAAAAGAGAGACAAACGATAATCATAAATCAAAAAGTGAAACGAAATGACAGGCAAGGAAGGGATAAACAAAATTAGGAAACAGGGCTATAAGAAAATGAGGGCGAAAAATAAAGTAGCGAAAAGGGAGGGAAAATTTAAAGGACGGTGTAACTCTAAAGTGAGGAGGAAAAGAAAGGTGAGAGGGTAAAAAAAAAAAAAAATAGGGAAGGGGAGACGTAGGCAGACATGTGGGGCTGCGGAAGCCTCACCTGGGAACAGTTTAGAACGGAAACACCTGGACGTAAGCACGCATCAGGTGGTGAAGGTGCTGATGCGCAGAG
Organism: Eriocheir sinensis; assembly: GCF_024679095.1. Classification (NCBI taxonomy): domain Eukaryota; kingdom Metazoa; phylum Arthropoda; class Malacostraca; order Decapoda; family Varunidae; genus Eriocheir; species Eriocheir sinensis. The sequence goes on from NC_066516.1 coordinate 100,466, forward strand.
CAAAAAAATTAATGTGATAGTGTTGAGCATAACATGTAACACAGTAAATCGACACATCAGCAGTAGCAACAGCAGCATCGCCATCACCATCATCTTCGACAGCATGTCAACTTTTATCACTGAGTAAGGAGTTTGCAAGAGGCCGGTTGGCCTATGCAAGGCAGCTCCTGTAATCCTAACCCCACCTTACCTCACTATCCATGACTTCATCCAGCCTCTTCTTGAATGTATCTATGGTATTGGTACCCACAACATGGCTGCCAAGCCTGATCCATTCATCCACCACTCTATTGGTAACCAATTCTTTCCTATGTCTTTGATGAATTTGAATTTATTGCTACGTGTCCTACTTGGTTCTTTTACAACCAAAACCCTATTGACATACCCTTTATTGAAGCCCTTCATCCATTTAGGGGGATATTCATAAGGTTTTGTAGGGGGATATTCATATAGTTTTAGGGGGATATTCATAAGGTTTTGTAAAGGGGATATTCATAAGGTTTTGTTAGGGGGATATTCATAAGGTTTTGTTGGGGGATATTCATAAGGTTTTGTAAGGGGGATATTCATAAGGTTCTGTTGGTAAGAGAACCGGGTAGGACACGAAGTAATGGGTTTAAACTAGATAAAGTCAGATTCAACAGGGACATAGGCAAAAATTGGTTTACTAATAGGGTTGTGGATGAGTGGAATAGGCTTAGCAGTCATGTGGTGAGTGCCAATACAATTGTCACATTCAAAAATAGATTAGATAAATTCAAGAACAGCGATATTAGGTGGGGTTAGATACACGGGAGCTTTGGTTCAAAGGAGCTGCCTTGTACAGGCCTACCGGCCTCTTGCAGACTCCTACGTTCTTATGTCCTTATGTTCTTATTTAAAGACTTCGATCTGGGGCGGTATTAATAAAGACTCCTAGGAGTGAAATTCAACTTTCAAAGTGAGTTTCCTCCTAACTTTGCTGCTAACTTCTAGAAGTCGCGAGTTTACTGCTAGGAGTCGCCAATTTTAAGGTTATAAAGAGATGGTTGCATGTGGAGCGGAAGGAAACCGACTAGTTGGCATCACGTCTCGGCGGCCGAAGCTCCGCCCCCTCGCCTGCCTAAGCCACGCCCCATGTTGACAAACCGAGTTTACTGCTAGAAGAAGCGATTTTACTGCTAGGAGTCGCCGAAAATGTAAAAGTCTTCGTGGGGTACTTTTAACGACTTAAAAGCTAACTTTTCGGATGTCTCATTTAATATAATAACGATAATAACAGCTGACTGATGGTCCCCGCGCACTAATTATCGTGTCTGAAGTGCTGTGCCAATAAAAATACGGACAAACAGCTGTTCCAGGGGAGGCGCTTTTCAACAAGCAGCAGCATTGAAGGATTGATTATGGCTACCTATTAAGTAATGCACACTTTCCGTCATTATTTCCTACATAGCTCATTCACATAGGCATACTAAATATAATCACATAAAAAATATCTTCTACAGTAACTTCATACAGGTAGGGATAAGAAATAAATTTCGTATCTGTGGCTTGGAGGGACGGGTGCGTCGTCTGCCGCGCTCACCGTCACCCACTTTTCCGCGAGCCTACACACCTGTCCCTCCAAGCCAAGAATACAAAACTTATTCCTTAATACAATGATTCCTACCTGTATGAAGTTACTGTAGAAGATATTTTTTATGTGATTATATTTAGTATGGCTATGTGAATGAGCTATGTATGAAATAATGACGGAAATTGTGCATTATTTAATAGGTAGCCTACTATAATCGCCTTCAATGCTACATTGCTTGTTTTGAAGGGCCGCCCGTTATCCCTTGAAAACTGGCATAATTATTATTGTACTTTGTTTCTTAGGTGATGTCATTGATTGTTAAAGTAAAGTGCCGCCATTCAATTAAATTACGAATATTTTTTTAATCATGAAACTAGCTAGATTATCTCAATCATATATATTTGGTACGTGTCTTTGATACAACGCATGACGTCATGAACAGCCAATCAGGTGAAGGGGTGGCGGAGCTTAGCCAGAATAGGGGAGGGGCTTTTCGGTGTAAATAATTATTATTGGCCAAGTAATTTGGACAGACTATAGCAGTAAAGTTAAAAGCTACTGCTAGAAGGAAAATAGCTTCTAGCAGCACTTCTAAAAGTACTGCTAGGAGTGTTTATTAATACCGCCCCAGGTCTCCTCGCAACCTTGGCCTTTCTAGAGAGTGTAGATTTAAATGCTTCAGTCTGTCCTCATAAGGCAAGATCTCGCCCCCCTGAACCATCTTTATCATCCTCCTCTATACAGATTCTAACATCTTGATATCCATTCTATATTAGGGTAACCAGAACTGAACCGCATAATCGAGATGAGGTCTAACTAGTGCTAAGTAAAGTTTGAGGATGACTTCAGCACTCCTATTGCTTACACTCCTTGAGATGAAACCCAGTACCCTGTTTGCACGATTTTTAGCCTGAATACATTGAGCCCTAGGACGGAGGTCAGCGCTCACTAAGACTCCTAAGTCTCTCTCACACCCAAACCTACTTAGAGGAGTGTCATTTAAGGAGTAATTGTGAGAGGGGTTATTCCTACCTACACTCAGAATACTACACTTCCCGACATTGAATTCCATCTGCCACTTCCCTGGCCATTCATATAGTCTGTCAAGCTCATCCTGGAGAACGCTAACGTCCAGGTCTGATTGAATTACTCTACCGCTCTTGGTATCCTCTGCGAACTTACTGACATCACTACTAATTCCTGTGTCCAAATCATTGATGTAAATAATAAAAAGCAGTGGACCCAGCACCGACCCCCGTGGGACTCGTAACATTGCCCAATTCAGATTTTTTACCACTGATTTGCGCTCTGCTTCATACCACTAAGGCAAGCGCTAATCCAGTTCAAAACTTTCCCATCTATGCCGTGAGCCTATAATTTTAGTAATAGCCGGTGATGAGGGACTTTGTCGAACGCTTTACTGAAATCTAGATACAGTATGTCATAGTTTTCATCTCTGTCAACCGCTTCGATTATTTTAGTGTAGAAGGACAACAGGTTAGTAAGGCAAGACCTACCCTTCATGAACCCATGCTGAGTCATGAATTAAACTATGCTTCTCTAGAATCTAGATGGTCCCGAATGCTCCCGGATATAAATGGCTCCAACATCTTGCCTACAACTGATGTTAAACTAATTGGGCGATAATTTGAGGTGGCTGACTTGTATCCCTTTTTGAAAATCGGCGTCCCAATAGTTACTCTCCATTGGTTGGGCACATACCCAGAATTTACCCACATCTTAAAAGATATCGGTAAGTGGGCCAATTAGGACCTTCTTGCATTATTTCAGAACCCGTGGGAATATTTCGTCTGGGCCCGGCGATTTTTTTTTTCCAATCTCATCCTGGACTACCTGCCTAGTGATGATTACATCCTTCAACTTATCGTTATCTTCGCCCTCATATACCTGAACTCTCTCCGGAATGGTTGTTAGATTTTCCTGCATAAAAACTGAGAGGAAATAGTCATTCAACAGTTGACTCATATCTTCTCCATTCTCAACGAGCTCACCTGTGTTTGTTTTCAACGGTCCAATTCTCTCCTTTGCTTTCGTTCTGTACAATTTGAAGAAGCCCTTGGGATCGCTCTTGGCCTCGTTGGGTACCCTAATCTCATAATTTCTTTTTGCTAGGCGGGTGTTCTTTTTCACCGATCTGGCTAGTTCAACATACCTACCCCTGAGGTGGGCTTCCCCGTTCGTTATTTTCCAATAAATTCCTCTCTTCAAGCCAATCTCATGCTTGAGTCTGCGGGTCCTCCATTTAGGGTCGTTATTTTCCATTCTACGTGCTTGGTAGGGGATATCCTGTCTCTGACCCTCTCCTATTACTCTAACTAAATTATTGTAGGTCATTTCTACATGGTTCCCCTGCCCTTCAGGTTCCATCCCTGAGATCCGCCCCTCATCTAGCCCTAAGGTTCCGCTATTTACCTCCTCAAGGTGTCTTCTAAGCCCCTCGTAATCGGCTCTTCTAAAATCCGGCACTAACATAGGGTTGAGTTCATGGGTCACCGCCCAGTCGAAGTTAAATCTAATTTCCTTGTGATAACTACCACCTAGTTCTCCCCCAACGTCTAGGTCGTTGATCATATTCTCGTTGTTAGTTAAGACTAAGTCTAAAATGTATCTCTGGTGGGCTCAGTTACTGTCTGCTTGAGAAAATTATCTTGTATTACTTTCAGAAAATCCTCAGATTCTAGATCACCTACCACGCCTTCCCAGTCTATATTCTTATAGTTAATATCCCCCATTATGCAGACATTTTTGCTTCTGCTCTCCCTGCCATCCTCCTGTAGTAATATATCCGTGTCCTGCCTGCTAAGGTTGGGTGGCCTGTAAAGAACCCCTAGAGTTAGTTTGTCTTTCCCTTTGTGGACGTCCACCCAAACTAATTTGAGTCGCCATTTGTTTGAACAGAATTGTTAGCGGAACATTTAAGTGTGTCTTTAACATAAAGTGCGCCCCCCCCCCACCCCACTTCTTCCCTTTCTAGCTTTGTGAAACATCTGATAACCATATATTTCCAATTCCGACATGAAGTTTTAGTTTGCAGTATCCACCCATGTTTCCGTGACAGCTATAATGTCGAATTTTTCTACATATGCTTTCCCCCTCAGTAGATCTATCTTGCTCCTGAGACTACTACTGTTGGTTTAATAAGCCGTTAGACCATCCTTTCGATTAATCCTGAGCTCCCTAGTCCCAGTCTGCAATGCATAGCCACTGATGTTAGGCGTTCCCACCTCGCCTACTCTAATAAATCCTGCAGGGTGCTAGTAGCAGCAGCAGCAGCAGCAGCAGCAGTAGTAGTAGTAGCAGTAGTAGTAGTAGTAGTAGTAGTAGTAGTAGTAGTAGTAGTAGTTCATAAGAACATAAGGAGTCTGCAAGAGGCCGGTTGGCCTATACAAGGCACCGTAACAGTGTAGCAAGCCACCGCTCAAACGGTCGCATACTCTCCTCCGGTGAGACAGAAAATGTGGCGCTACAAGCACAGACTTAAAAAGTGTTTTCGTGTGAAATGTTTTCGTCTACCCTTGTCCTTGTCTCCTGTGCCATCCAATTGTTCATGTTTCTCGTCGCGTTCTCTGTTGCCCGCGTCTTGTGCATCTTCTCTGTTAACTTTCCTTGCTACTCGTTTATCTTTGACTGTCTGTCCTCGTCTTGCTACACTTCTCCTCTAAATATTGTGCCACATATACACTAACACATAAATGTTACCAGGACAGTACAACATTCATACACACGCACATACACACAACCACCTCTTTTATGTGTCTTGTCCATGTCGATGACCTGTGTATGTTTTTGTGAATAAAGTAACCCTGGCGGATATGAGTTTCTCTATCCGTGAACCGATTAGCACTTAGAACACTCGCTACCACCAACAATTGGTGACCCCGCAGTGTTGCTATGGTTCAAGGTGGCTTATAACCGGTGCCGTTTTTAGGGCACTCTCTCCCAGAGTGGAGGACCTGGGCAGGGTAACTTGTCCATTCGTCCGCCCTCTCCTGGGGCAAGAAATCTCACCTCCGCTTGGGATTCGTGAGGCTGAGTACCAGGTCAGGAGAAGCATTACGCCGTGGGCGTAGTTGCCACCTTCAGGGTTCTCCCCCGCCCTCCCCCAGGCACCCTCTGTGCCCTTCTCCAGGCGCCTTCTGCGCCTCCCCCAGGCACCCTCTGTGCCCTTCTCCAGGCGCCTTCTGCGCCTTCCCCAGGCACCTTCTGTGCCCTCCTCCAGGCGCCTTCTGCGCCCCCTCCAGGCACCCTGTGTCCCCTCCAGGCACCCTCTGTGCCCCCTCCAGGCACCCTCTGTGCCCTGTCCCAAGGCGCCTTCTGTGCCTCCTCCAGGCACCCCCCTGGATTACGCATCGCCTTTTGGATTTATTACCGCTGTTTTGGATTACCCTTCTCCTGTGGATCCTCATGTACAGTGCAGTGTCTCCAACAGTTCAGTGCAGCAAGTCCCCAGCAACAGTTAGTGTCACAGTATTACCTACTAAGCGTACAGTGTTGTGTTACAGTGCCTTCTTGGACACTGGTTCGCCCCCCGAGCCACTGAGGCCCCTGGCACGCGCCAGCGCCTATAGTACACGCAATTCGTTCTACTCTCACGGACTGCCGCGGCCCCTGGCACATGCTAGTGCCCCTCACTCCTCAACCGGCTGTGACCCCTGGCACGCTGGCATCTAGCGCCTTCCCACGCAGTCGTTCGACGCCCTTACCGACTGCCGAGGCACCTGGCACGCTGGCAGCTGGCGCCTTTAACACACGCAGTTCGTTCTACTCTCACGGACTGCCGAGGCCCCTGGCACGCTGGCAGCTAGAGGCTTCACACGCAGTTCCCTCGACGCTCTCGGACTGCCGTGGCCCCCGGCGCGTTTACGCCAGTGCCTTTTGCCCATCTCCACGCCGCTCGACTTCACCATACCTGACGACGACATGCAACTCTTCCTCTACAACAGCGGTGTCCTTCAGAGCACCACTCTTCTGCTCAGGACCCGTCTACGTGGTTCGCGATTTTGGAGTGCGGATTCAAGCCTTCCAGGATCTATTAAACAGCCAACCACTCAACTCACCTCAGCTCGACTCACTGCAGCTGAACACAACGCGCAACTCACTTCAGCTCGACTCACCGTAACTGTTCTCACCGCGCAACTCACCCCAGCTCGACTCACCGTAGCTGTTCTCACTGCGCTACTCACTCCAGCTCGACTCACTGCGCTACTCACCTCAGCTCGACTCACCGTAGCTGTCCTCTACGCGCTACTCACCTCAGCTCGACTCACCGTAGCTGTCCTCTACGCGCAACTCACCGTGCACCTCAACGCAACTCAGCGCAACTCACCGCGCACCTCAACTCAACTCAGCGCAACTCACCGCGCACCTCAACTCAACTCAGGGCAACTCACCGCGCACCTCAACTCAACTCAGCGCAACTCACCGCGCACCTCAACTTAACACAGCGCAACTCACCGCGCAACGCATGTCACCGCAACGCAACACCGTCTGTGCCACAGCGCCCCCGCACCGGAGAAGATTTCGTTCCTCCTTTCTCGTTACTGGGGGGGGGGGGTATCTGTAGCAAGCCACCGCTGAAACGGTCGCGTACTCTCCTCCGGTGAGACAGAAAATGTGGCGCTACAAGCACAGACTTAAAAAATGTTTTCGTCTACCCTTGTCCTTGTCTCCTGTGCCATCCAATTGTTCGTGTTTCTCGTCGCGTTCTCTGTTGTCCGCGTCTTGTGCATCTTCATTGTTAACTTTCCTTGCTACTCGTTTATCTTTGACTGTCTGTCCTCGTCTTGCTACACTTCTCCTCTAAATATTGTGCCACATATACACTGACACATAAATGTTACCTACACAGTACAACATTCACACACACGCACATACACACAACCACCTCTTTTGTGTGTCTTGTCCATGTCGATGACCTGTGTATGTTTTTGTGAATAAAGTAACCCTGGCGGATATGAGTTTCTCTAACCGTGAACCAATTAGCACTTAGAATACTTACGGCATCAACAATAGTATCTGCAAAACTGACACCAACAACAACGATAATAATAATAATAATAATAATAATAATAATAATAATAATAATAATAATAATAATAATAATAATAATAATAATAATAATCCCACCAGTAGGAAAAATCAGCAAAAAAGTCCATGCACTTTCCTCCTCCTCCTCCTCCTCCTCCTCCTCCTCCTACTCCTCCTCCTTCTTCTCCTTCGTTGTCAGGTAGGCAGGCAAGTAGGTAGGCAGCCAGGTCTCCGTCAGTAAGTTACGTCAGCTCTGCCTTAACACTGTATCTCAGCCAGGGGAGCGAAGGTAAAGATTATGAAAGTAAGGGAATAGGAGAGAGATAATATAAGTCGAACAGAAGAGAGAGAAGAGAAAGAGAAGGGAGATAAGATGCAATGAAAAGGAGAGAAAAAATAGAGAAAGTGAACAGACGAAAAAGGAAAGGAAAAGAGGGGGGATTAGACAGAATAAGAAAAGGAGAGAGTAAGTGAACAAAAGAGAAAAAGAGAAAGGAAAGGGAATATAGGAGAATGAGGAGAGAATATGAACAGAGGAGAAGAATAACGAGGGGGAGGAAGAGGGAAAGAAAATGAGCGAGAGGAAAGGAAGTGAACGGAAGTGTTTAAAAGGATGGCAAGGAGAGGGAGGTAAGGGAGAATGCCAGTAAGGGAAGGGGGAGGATAGAATGAGGAAGAAACAGAGGAGGAGAGGGGAGGGGAGGATAAGAACGGTCGGGAACAACGCGGATAAAAAGTTACATGAAGGAGAATGCAGGAGGAGGAGGAGGAGGGTGCCAAGGGCCCGCGACAATGGTACGGGACAAAAGCATCCGCGGAAGGAGGAGGAGGAGGAGGAAGAGAAGGAGTGGGAGGGAGTCGACCCACCCCGACCTGGTGGCTCAGGAAGTGCACACTCGTTGTCTCTCTTCCCTCAGGCTAAGATGATGATGATGATGATGATGATGATGATGATGATGATGATGATGATGATAATAATAATAATAACTAATAAAAACAATAATAAAAATAATAATAAAATAATAATAATAATAATAATAATAATAATAATAATAATAATAATAATAATAATAATAATAATAATAATAATAATAATATGAAGAAGAAGAAGACGAACAACAACAACAATAACAACAACAAGAAAACTACCTGCTGAATACCCGTGCCTCTCTTGGATGAATCTACTTGCTTCCATTGACAGGTGTGTTATTCACCATGGTCTAACCATGCGATAGACTCGCAATCGCCAGTCTGTACCCTCCCGCATGAGCTTGAGTTCACCAGTGAGGGATCTTAATTATGTGTGTGTGTGTGTGTGTGTGTGTGTGTGTGTGTGTGTGTGTGTGTGTGTGTGTGTGTGTGTGTGTGTGTGTGTGTTATGTATTTCTTGACATCCATTTGATAATCTCCCCCTCATCCTCCTTTCCCAGATTTTTAATCTTCACCTTTACCAACAATCTCCTGTAATCGTCCCTTGTCCTAAACAGTCAGGGTTGCACGTGTTGGGCTGTTTTCTTGGTGATGCCTTTTCTCACTGCCATTATAATCATGAAGCCTTTCTGTGCTCACTTATTATTGTCTTACAAAAGGATAATAAGTTGTAATATTTATGAGCCACTACAATCTTTCAGCCTCACGTACTATATGGACTGCATTGCTTATACTATTCTTTTATGCCTGATTCACGGTCTCGTTTTTCCCCGTTGACACACACATGCCTTCCAAGTGTCACCTCCAACATTAAGAGCCATTTACATAATTTTCTCATTGCTATTTTCAACACTGTGTGTGTGTGTGTGTGTGTGTGTGTGTGTGTGTGTGTGTAGCGAAGACAGCACCACCGGTATGCACAATGTTTTATTTCTGTCCACCGGTCCTTGGCCTGTCTCCACTCAGTTAAAAAAAAAAAATGTATAATTAAGTGGATGATGTTCACGGCAAAGCAACACCACCACCAGCACCCTCACCAGGACCACCGGGAGAACCGCCACCAGCACCATTCACGACTACTCATTACCGCCACCACCAACCAAACTTGACGCAGGTCCCACTTGTGACCTATTGGGAAGACAGCTATGGATGCAACTATGGATATATATTCTAGCTTTCCTTCACTTACTATACTCCTCTGCTCTCCCCTTCTCTTTCCCTGTACTACTTGGATGGTCCCTTGCCCTCCTTTCTCTTCCCCTGCTATACACTCCAGCATCCCTTTTCAACCATACTCTCCCGCTCTTCCATTCTCTTTCTCCAAACAGCTTAGATTCTTCTTTTCTCTTTTCCTACTTACACTTCCATCCTGCCCACCCTTTCCCTTCATTTCCTTCCCTACCCCTTCTAGTCCTTCCCTCCCTTCCTCTATTTATACCTTCCACTTTTTTCCATCCATTATCTACTTTTCATAGGCATCCTTCCCTTCCATTTAGTCTTTCAAGCCTTATCCTCCGTTTCCGTACCACCTAGTCATTCAATCTTTATATCCCTTTCCCAAACAACTTTTCAACCCTTCCCTCACCTCTCTCTACTCCTAATCAGCTCCCTTCCCCCAACAACCTTTCTACCTTTCCCTCCCCTCTCTCTACTCCTTTCAAGCATATCTTTAGACATCATCATTCTACCCTTTCCCATCCCATCACCGTCCTCCTCATCACCCCTTTTCATACCGTCTCCCTCCTACACAGTTCATCCTCCC
>NC_066516.1:115760-120760 GCF_024679095.1 Eriocheir sinensis
TAGTGGACGCCTGAACCAAAACAAGGAACATTTTTGTGAGATAAAATTATAATATCTGGAAAGGCAAGAGTTGGAGCACAAACAGCAACAGACAAAGGCACGTGAAGGAAGCTCGAAGAGGTCTTTGTTATGTAGCAGCAATGGTTGTCAGGGGCCATTGCAAAGAAATATGATTTTAAATTACGTGAATCATCCTACGTTCCACGTTTATGAAGAATTCAGTCGAATTTTTGGGTAGACGGCTAATAAATAGTGAGTGCTGTACAGACATATGCACAACAGACAATCTTATACACAGAGAAAGAAGAACACACACACACTCACACACACACACTTTTTTTATCATTATGACCGCCATAACGAGGTCGTGTTGGCAGAACAGATGAAGCACGGTGGCGTCAGGTGTGCAACGACCCTTGCAACATACCCGATGTGCTGCGGGCAGCCTAGCACCCTCCCCGCCTACTGACTCGCTTCACGACACTCGACATTTAGAGCAGTCGTGTACTGATATATGCAGCAGTTTCCTTGGGGATATTATAGCGACTAAAGTGAACCTCTCCTCTCCCCACCACACCAGCAGGAGTGCCGGACCGAGGCCAACATTCCCTGAGGCTGATGGACCGCCCTCACACCCGCGGCCCGACACGGGTGCCAAACACTGAGGCTGAGTAATTATCGGCACTAATTGAGGCTTTCCTTTGCTTCCTGGGTGAGTGCATGTTGCTGTAGCCATCGTGGTGACCGGCGGAGGCAATTGGGCTGCGGCATGCTGGGGGGCCCACGTGAGACCATCCTCCACAGCCCTGCCCCACCGGGGATGAAGGACTAATTCACGTTGAGGGCCGGAAACGCTCACGCCACAACGAGGCGGTGCAGCTTGTTGACTCAACTGAGCTGGTTACGACGGCGGCTCCCCCCTCCCCTTCCCCCCGCCACGGCAGGCCCTGCTGCCGCTTGCCGAGGCCACCCGCGTGTTTATCTTCCAAACACGCAGCTAGTTAAGGGGAAGATTATAAAACATTACGTATAAACCATTCTCGCTGTAGTTCACTGACGCCTAGCGGCGAAAAATACTGCTCTAGTTTGGAGTCCAATATTCACGGTCCTACTGCTTTCATATTTGACATTATTTACATCACGGCGCCGCGGTGTGTACACTGAAAATAAACGTTTCTTGTTGTGAACTGTCTGGTTATATAGTATAAACTGTTTACAAGTGTTTAGTGTCTTAAAAACACTGCTGAACGCGCCTGTATGCCGGTGTGATGTCGTCTGCCATCCGGTATCATGAGACATCCCATCCTTAACTCAACATCGCGGAACCCAAAATTTACTATCATAGAGTAACTAAGTGAAGCATCTTTGTCTAAAAAAGTACCAAGGAGGACCTAAAAAGCGATGCAAAGCTTATTAGGTCACAAGAAGAAGAGTGATTGTTAATTTCCTAATTATATACATACATGCGTCATCATTTGCTTTTATAATATAATATATTCACTTGGTGAGACAGATCCCGACAAGAAGTCGACAAGACACGGTACCGTGTCGAAATTCATGTATGTATTCAGGATGGATGTCTCACGATACCCGGATGTCTCATGACGCCACACTGGCCAGTGACGGCGGCGGCGCACCCCGACCTTCTTCACAGGGCCTACCACCTAAATCCAACTAATGCCCCACCCATGCCCTTTCAACACCTCTTCACGGGCGGTAAACACGGCGCACCTACTTGCTTGTACCGTGTCCTTTGTGACTTTTCTCAGCTAAAGTAAACATCGAGGTATTCAAGCCACCATGAAGCAATACTACTATAATATACACCACCGCTTCCACTATCAATACTTGCAATGCATGGTCCAGTACGAGCGAAAATCTAATAGTAAAGTAGAAATTGACATCCATCACAAATTCTATTAACCTTAACAAACTCTAGCAGTCTAGCTCATCACCGTGCTGTTTAACTTTCTAATGCAAGAGTTAACCCGTATATTCATTCTTTCATCCCTTTCACTTGTAAACTTTTGAACAACCTTCCTTCGCCGCCACTTCACTGCTCTCCCTGATTATTATCACCTCACTCTCCCAGATCCACCTCCTCTCACCCCCTGCACCACCACCCAACTTGCCCGCTCTCGACACCACTCACCACCCACACACAATTTCAAGTCTAAAACTAGCAAACTACCATCATTACCACTTTCATGGCAACACCACCACCCACCATTCCTTGCTCTCCCTCACTGCACCCACGCATCATTCCTACGACTTGATATGATGGTACCTGCCCAATCAAAATTTTCTAACGCCTATTTCCCTTTTGGGGGATTTTTTTATGCCATAGACTGCCTCCTTGGCTGAGAAAATACACTTTTTTATGTGTGTGTGTGTGTGTGTGTGTGTGTGTGTGTGTGTGTGTGTGTGTGTGTGAGTGAGTGAGTGAGTGAGTGAGTGAGTGAGTGTGTGTGTGTGTGTGTGTGTGTGTGTGTGTGTGTGTGTGTGTGTGTGTGTGTGTGTGTGTGCGCGCGCGCGCGCGCGCTAAGTAACAACATACATATCACTAACTTTTCTTATTCCCACTTTTATACAATTTTACTACCGCAACGTTATTGAATCTTTATTTTCCATCGAAGTCCAATAACCGACACACACCAACTCTTGCCGACCTTTCTTCTGTTTGTCTAGGCTCAATAAACACAGCCTTTACGAAGACTGGATAACCTCTCTTTCTTTTATCAAACCTTTTATTTCTCGAATTATATTCTTGGTGAGATCAGGCACGGACAGGGAACGAGCTCCCGACCCCCCAACCACCATTACCCTCCCAACCAGAGCTCCCGACCCCCCCACCACCACCATTACCCTCCCAACCCCCCACCACCACTATTACCCTACCAAACAGAGCTCCCGACAACCACCACCACCATTACCCTCCCAACCAGAGTTCCCGACGCATTTCTCCGCCCCTGACACAACAGCCAAGCACCCTCTCCTCGGCAGCCCCCAACTTGCTACTCCCCTCGATACGACCGCGTCAACTCACACTCTCCAGCAGCTTCCCGGTGCTCCAGGGAACAGTTGTTTTTCTCCTGCACTCTTTGAAAATACCAAAGTCCGGAGGCTTAATTGTGTGTGTGTGTTACTTTACTTGTTTGTTTGTGTGGAGTTGGTGGTTCATGTGCACGTAGAGGATCGTCAATCAACACAGGACAATTTTGACTCTTAAAAGTGCGGGGCGGCTTGTCCAGGTTTGAACACAAAATGGAGTGTATAAGGGGGAAACATGAAGAAAAAAAATTCAATCACTTCAAAATGCGTACAAATATCCATACCTTGAATAAAGGTTTACCTCTCATGACTAAATTAAAAAAAAAATATGGGTATAATAATGATAACGAATGCGTATCGTTTATCAACACCATTAACAAGACCAGTTTGCACGTAGTAATTAGCCACTATGTGAAACGTGGCGGGACGGTACCCTAGCCTTTCCTGCCTCCTGCTTTTGTGTGTGTGTGTGTGTGTAATTCACCACGGCCTGATCGCGAGTTGGACTCGTAATCGCAAGCAGGTACCCTCCCGACAGAGCAAGTGCTCATTTAGTCAATCTCTGGGTACTGCCACACACACCACACCACACCACACCACACACCCCATCCCCCTTGCTCAAAGGGGAACAGTAACCAATCCTAGTCAACTGAAAGAATCCGGCCTGAGCGGGCTCGAACCGCCGCCCTGTCAGACCGTGAAACCTGCCAGCGCAGCGCTCTACCAGTTGCGCCACGAAGAGGTGTGTGTGTGTGTGTGTGTGTGTGTGTGTGTGCAATACACCACGGCCTGATCAACAGTTGGACTAGCAATTGCCAGCAACTACCTTCCTGACAAGAGCAAGCTCATGCTCATTACAGTCGATCTGTGGGTACTGCCAAGACCTCACACACCACACACCCCATCCTCCTTGCTCAAGGGGGAACAGTAAACACTCCTTGTCAGCGGAAAGATTCCGGCCTGAGCGGGACTCGAATTGCCGCCAGTCAGGCCAAGAACCCTGGCAGCGCAGCGCTCGAACCGATTGAGCTGCGAAGCGTTGTGTGTGTGTGTGTGTGTGTGTGTGTGTGTGTGTGTTTGAGGCCTAGCTCTCTCTCACACACACACACACACACACACACACACACGAGTGGCCCCTTACAGGTCGTCTTCAGGTGACACTCTACACCTGTCTCACTCTTCATCATCACAAGGAGTACAACTAAGCTAACATTACTTTCTGTTAGACCAGAGCAAAATAGCGGATGTTCGGGTTAGCTTCTAAATATCTGTCTAGTCGTTTTTTGAACGTGCAAATAATTTCGCTTTCGACGACGTTTTGAGGCAAACCATTCCATACATTGATGACACGGTTGAAGAAGTGTTTTGATTCATTTGAGTTGAAACGCTTCCTCGTTATTTTGTATCCAATGTTTCTTGTTACACTTGATTAAGAGGCTAAAATAATCATGAACATTAACGTTATCGAATCCCTTGAACATTTTAAACACTTCGATAAGGTCACCTCTTGACCTGCGTTTTGATAAGCTGAATAAGTCCAGTTCTTTAACCCTCTTTCACACCGTAAGTTTCCAATAAGTTTCTGTTCCACTCATCATGCATTTCTCAGGCCCGACCGGTCTTTTTTTGCCGTCGCGATACTCCACATTCCCGGTTCGAGATCAGCTTGGAAGTGTTCTTTATCCATTGTCGTAGTGACTCTGCTGGCTATTTTTGTGTCGTCTCCAAATTTCGATATTTTACACGATAGCCCCTCGTCAATGTCATTTACGTACACTAAAAACAGAGCAGGTCCCAACACCGACCCCTGTGGAACAACGCTTTTGACATCTCGCCAGTCAGTTGATATACCATTCATAACAACTCTCTGTTTACGGTCGGTAAGCCAGTCTTTGAACCACTTACGAATATTACCAGTTATACCGTGAGCTTGCAATTTACTAAGGAGG
>NC_066516.1:125760-155760 GCF_024679095.1 Eriocheir sinensis
TTTTCTTCTTCTTCTTCTTTTTCTTCTTCTTCTTCTCCTCCTCCTCCTCCTCCTCCCTCTACTCGTCATCTTTAGGGTTGGTTTCCAATATTCATACATCGCGGAATGAAATGATGACGCCTTTTAAAAGAACTATAAAGAGGAGACATTGTTCTCTCCTTTGCATTTTCTTTCTTATTCTTAGAGCTTCTCGTTTGCAGTTTTTCCCCACATATTAGTGAACACATAAGTTATAATGTTACTGCGCGCGCACGCACACGCGCGCGCACACACACACACACACACACACACACACACACACACACACACACACACACACACACACACACACACACACACACATCTGGAAAAGGAAATTCGTTTCTTCCATCTATTCCTTCCCGGTCAGCATTCTTCGAACTTTTATTTCCATTTGTTTTTCCTCTTGTGTTTGCTTCATAGATTACAATGCACCAAGTTTATAGATTTCGCTTCACCATCCAAGAATATACAAAAGAAAACTCCCTATATTGCTAGTATTTCAACAGGAGCGTCTTTTCTTTCATTTTCATCACTTCAATTCCATTACGCAAGTCATTCAAGGATTCTATTCGTATGTCTAGAACGGGACATTAGAAGTTAACTAAACAAGGGGATAAGAAAGAAATGTTAAGAAGTTAAGAAGCACACACGTAAAGAATGGATAAAAAGACATGCTAAGAGATTAAAGGGACATTAGAATTTAGAAAGTATAAATCCAAATAACATAAAACTAAGCATGCACGAAAAGAATCGAAGAGGACAGAAAACGGACCGCCTATAATATCGGGAAAGGCAAGTCACAGATAAGACAAGACGCTCTAGAGTCTAGACAAACGCGGAAAAGAGGAGCAAGATAAGGACAAGGAATCAACGCCAACCTGACTGAAAACACCGCTCATGGCCATCATCATAGTAGACGGCTATTAGACCGCTCAAGGCTATCACGCATTCATGGCTATTAGTGTGTACAAGGAAGGCGTCTGCAATGTGTGTGTGTGTGTGTGTGTGTGTGTGTGTGTGTGTGTGTGTGTGTGTGTGTGTGTGTGTGTGTGTGTGTGTGTGTCCCGAGAATCTCACTTGCACAGTCACCTTCCTTCCCATCCCCCACAAGCACACCTTTCCTTCATGCACCCCCTTCCTCATCCCCCCCCCCCCCAACAACAACAACAGCAGACCTAATCACTCGACACCTCACTACCTCACAACCCAACACCCCTTCCCTTTCCTTTCCCTTTCTTCCCCCCAACCAACAAAACCCCTCTTCCCCTTCAATACCCTTTCAACGAGCCTTACCACAATCACCCAACACCTCTCTCAGCTTCAGACCTCACCACCCAACACCACTCAAGCTCACAACCCAACACCTCGATCCCCCTCCCCACACCTCCTATCACCCAACACCCCTACCTTCACCCCTTCAATTCTCACCACCCACACTAACACCTCATTCATGCTCCCTACAACCCTTCATACCCACTGGCATGTTTCTCCACTCTAAATTACAGCCTTTAAAACCTCCTTCCACCTTGCCTACCTCCACCTTTCACCTCTTCCACCTTACCTCCCACTTCCACATTTCAGTGGCAGTGCTCCTGCGTATCCACCCTCCACGATTGCCTGGCATCTCACCCATACCCCGTCCCTCTCACTACCCGTCTATAGACCCAGCTCCTCATCCTACTTTTTCCTTTTCAATTCAATCAACAACACCATTTGCCGACGACAACAAATTAGAGGTACGGTAATGAGCAGTCAAAGTTGCGAGAATATTCAATCAGACTTAATAAGACTTGCTGACTGGAGCGAAAATGGCAAATGAGTTTCAACGTAGATAAATGTAATGTAATGCACATAGGTGAAAAAAATCCTAACTTTAAATATCAGATTCAAGGACATGAGCTCAGCGAAGTAAAACAAGAAAAAGATCTTGGTGTCATTATCAGTAACACTCTTAAAATGAGTGATCAATGTTTTGCAGCGAGTAAAAAAGACAATATGATGTTAGGATTAATATCAAGAATGTTTGATATTAAATCACCCGAACTTATGAAGAGATTATATTTAGCATTTGTAAGACCACACCTAGAATACGCCGTTCAGTTCTGGTCACCGATCTATATCAAAGATCAAGTTTTGCTAGAAAGGATACAGCGACGAGCAACCAAACAAATTCCAGCGCTCCGAAACTTGCCATATGACGAGCGTTTAAAGCGTTAAGATATGTTTTCCCTAAAAAAGCGAAGGATAAGAGGGGACTTAATTGAAGTGTTCAAAATCCTTAATGGATTCGACAACATTAACCCAGATAGTCTATTTCAGAGAGACACCAACTAAATAACACGCAGCAACGGTATGAAGTTAAAGGGAAATCGATGTAACACATTGGTGCGCAAAAGTTTTTTCAATAATAGAGTCGTCGATCACTGGAATAGACTCCCACCGTCAGTAGTTAGCGCACAGAGTATCAATAGCTTCAAGTCTTCATTGGATAAGTACTTCAGGGATATAAGATTACTACTGACTCTTCTTCGCATGTTTTCAGACAGATTGCAGCAAGACGTCAACCTAAATCCATATTATTCTCCCCCACAACCTAGATTGCAAGTAGCGTAAGTTAACAATAGAGTAAAGCAACAGTTAATGTCCACATGACAGGTGGAGGAGGTGGGTGCAGTAAGGTGACAGGTTACTGGTGGCGTGCCTAGTACCGCCGGTAAAACGAGGATCAAGCCTCCACCTGTGCCCCTGAAACTACACCTCACCCATCTGAGTATTAGGGGGGATCCTGAGGCTGCCCTGTGTAGGCCACTCGGCCTCCTCCAGTCTCCTTGTGTTTCTGTGTTCTTATGTTCTTTTGTCATGAAGTCATTTTCCCCACAGCTTAGGTTACCAGTAGTGTGTTAAGGGTAGTAATTTCCTCTTATTTCTCTCTTTACTGTAAAATTTCCAAGTCCCTTTCTTCCTTAAATATACATGGTGTTCTCTTCTAACTATTTCCTGCCGCCACGGGGCCGGAGGGAGTGGTGGGTGGGGAGGAGCCTTCATCTTTTCTGTCCTGTTCTACGACACGTAGATTACTAGTAGTATGGTAGTAAACAGACACCTCGCCATAGACCGATAGGTCTTCTGGTGTCTGTTCTTCCTATGAATTCCTATGTATCTCTTCTGGCTTATTTCTCCTCCCCCCCCTCCCCTCCTATCATCTCTACCCATCCTTCCTTTCGTCTTCCTACTTCTCTTTCCTTTTCGATTCAACCAACAACACCATCTTTTCTGTTCATCTCCCCCTCCCACCTCTTCTCATTATCTCTACCCAACCTTCCCTCATCTTCCTACTTCCCGTCCATTTCCGATTCAACCAAGGACACCACCTCTTCTAGCTTATCTCCCCTCTCTCATCATCTCTACCCATCCTCCCTCAGCTTTCCAATTCCTCACAACCATAGCAGTCAACCAGTATCTCATCCTGTCAGCCATCCTCCCACTAACCCTCCTCCTCCTCCTCCACCCTTCCTACCACTAATCCTTTGTTTCCCTTACACCCATTGCAGTAACGCGACACCCAACAGCTGACGCAAGGCATAGAAGACATGCAAAAAAAAATATGGCGGGTTAGGGAAATAAACCAGGAACTCGGGCGTAATGTAACTGTTTGAACGAAACGTGGGACGAAAACACAAATTAATTCTGTAGTCTTAAAAAAAATGAGTCTGCAGTACTTCAATTTTCGTCTCCCACTCTGTGCTGAGAGAGAGAGAGAGAGAGAGAGAGAGAGAGAGAGAGAGAGAGAGAGAGAGAGAGAGAGAGAGAGAGAGAGAGAGAGAGAGAGAGAGAGAGAGAGAGAGAGAGAGAGAGAGAGAGAGAGAGAGAGAGAGAGAGAGAGAGAGAGAGAGAGAGAGAGAGAGAGAGAGAGAGAGAGAGAGAGAGAGAGAGAGAATGGGGGGGAAGGGCGAGGGGAAGAAAGGTGGAGGGCAATGGTGCTGGGATTAATGTGGAGGCGGGTGTTGAAGGTGGAGTGATATTAAACGATAGAACAAGGTGGAGAAACATAATGGAAGGGATGAGGGAAGGAACAGGGATGAAGCAATGTGATACAGAGAAAGGAAACGTGAGTGCCTGGCAAAAAGAGGACACGCAAGGATGATTAACTAATAAAAGAAAGACGTGCAGGTGGATAAAAGGTGTGTTAAGACAAAATGGAATGTGATGCACAGGAGAGAGCAGGCTGAAGGAAAACGGGTCTGGAGGAAAGGGAAAGAAGGAACAGAGGAAGGAGGGAGGCGGGCATAACTGCTGATGGGGTCACCGAGGAAAGAGAGGATGGGAAGTGTTGGGGTGAAGGTGGAGAGGTGGTAAAGTGGAAGGTGAAAGGGAGGGGGGAGGAGGGATGACGGAGCGTGCCTGAGTGGGTGCGGCGAGGGAGAAAGTGTGGTGAGGGAGGCAGCTTCAAGTGGTGGTGGTGGAACTTGTGTGGTGGTGGTGGTGGTTTGAGAATGCCGATGAAACAGACGAAGAGAAAATGAAAGAGAAATTGATACACCAGTACATAGATGAAGACAAATATTGGAAGAAGAAGAAGAAGAAGAAGAAGAAGAAGAAGAGAGAGAGAGAGAGAGAGAGAGAGAGAGAGAGAGAGAGAGAGAGAGAGAGAGAGAGAGAGAGAGAGAGAGAGAGAGAGAGAGAGAGAGATATATATATATATATATATATATATATATATATATATATATATATATATATATATATATATATATATATATATAGGGAGTAGGTAGGGAGACACCTACCGAAACGGGCGCAAGCCACTCCTGGAGAGGTATATACGGGAGGAAAGAAGGGTGCTGCAAGCCCCCCAAAGACCCTCGCCATGTCCTCACTTTCCGTTTCCCTATTGTCTCATCTACACCAGACAGTAGTTCAGCATGTTCTCTAAAGACAGATCCTCTCTCTTTCCACACCACACTACATTCATACAACACACGAGACACATCATTTCCCAAAATTTTACAAATTCAAAATGGCTAAGTCTAACACTGCTTCGGAGTCCCCACCTGGGGAGGGGACCACAAATTCTCCCAGGGAGGACTCCCCTTTTGACTGCCGACTTGAGAGGTGTCTTGATAACTCCTCGAACCTGTTTCTTATCAATTTCTGTAACATTCGCGGTCTTCGTTCTAATTTTCATTCTGTGGATCACATCTCTCCTCCTCTAAACCTCACCTCTTCCTCACCGAAACACAGGTTTCTGAGGCTACTGCGAGCAATCTCTACTTTGTGCTCTCTTACTATCTCTATCCTAAATTTGAATCCAAAGCTGGATGTTGCGTCTACGTACGCAACGATGTCACTTGCTCTCGTGCCCACGACCTTGACTCTTCAGAATTTTCCACCATCTGGCTAAGACTTCATTGTCATTCTATTACTAAATACATCTGTGCTGTTTATCTCTCACCTAACTCTACTAACTATGTAAAATTCTTTGACTACTTGAACTCAAAAGTGGAGCACATCTTGACCCAATCTCCCTTCGCTGAAATCTCCATCTTAGAAAATTTCAATGTTCACCACCAGCTTTGACTTTCATCCTCTTTCACTGACCAGCCTGGTGAACAAGCCTGCAAATTTGCAATCCTCAACGATCTAGAACAGTTGGTTCAGCACCCTACATGTTTTCCCGATCGTCTTGGAGACAGGCCCAACATACTAAAACTCTTCCTTACCTCTAACAGTTCTGCCTACTCTGTCAAACTGCTCTCTCCGTTGGGATCCTCCGATCACAACATTATTTCTGTATTCTGTCCTATCGCTCCCGTACAGCCTCTGAACCCACCAAAGAGGGGATGCTTTTGGTATTTTGGTTCCGCTCGGTGGAACAACCTGAGGATGTTATTTTCCGATTTCCCGTGGAATGATTACTGCTTCCAGGAGAGAGACCCCTCTGTGTGTGCCCAGCGCATCACAGAGGTGATTGTCTCTGGAATGGAGGCACACATTCCTCATGCTAAAAAGTCTTAGTTTAATCATGCTCGTTCTCGTGCTATCAAAGATAGAGAGGCAGCTCACAAGAGGTACCAGAGCCTTCGCACTCCTGCTAACCATGATCTTTATATTTCTGCCCGGAATCGTGCCAAAGCTATTCTTCGACTAACCAAAACCTCTTTCATCCATAGGAAATGTCAAAACCTAGCCAAAAATATCTCCTCCAATTTCACTTCATCTTTCCCTCCTCTCTGACGGCAGCACCGCTGTCTCATCTATCTCTAAGGCTGAACTTTTCCCTCAAACTTTCTGCAAAAACTCCACTCTGGACGATTCTGAGCATATTCCTCCTACTCCCCCCCCTCCCCCCCCCTGACTCCTTTATGCCTGTTATTAAGATTCTTAAGAATGATGTTTTCTATGCCCTCTCTGGTTTCAACCTTCAGAAGGCTTATGGACCTGATGGAGTGCCTCCTATTGTCCTTAAAAACTGTGCCTCCGTGCTGACACCTTGCCTGGTCAAACTCTTTCGCCTCTGCCTGTCAACATCTACGTTTCCTTCCTGCTGGAAGTACGCCTTCATACAGCCTGTGCCTAAGAAGGGTGACCGTTCCAATCCCTCAAACTACCGTCCTATAGATTTACTTTCTTGCTTATCTAAAGCTTTTTAATCAATCCTTAACTGGAAGTTTCTTAAGCATCTATCCAATTCTGACCTTCTTTCTGATCGCCAGTATAGGTTCCGCAAGGGGCGTTCTACTGGTGATCTTCTTGCTTTCCTTACTGACTCTTGGTCATCCTCTCAGCCGTTTCGGTGAAACTTTTTATGTTGCGTTAGACATATCGAAAGCCTTTAATAGTGTCTGGCACAAATCTTTTCTTTCCAAACTACCCTCCTACTGTTTCTATATTTATATCTGTACCTTTATCTCCAGTTTCCTCTCTGACCGATCTATCACTACTGTAGCAGATCGTCATTGTTCTTCCCCTAAACCACAGCCTCACCCCCAGCCACATCAGCAGCAGGAACAGCCGCCGCAAGGGCGTACACAGTCTCCCGGGTGACCCTGCTGACGGTCTGTTGTGAAGGCCCCAAGTCGTCGCTGCTACACTGCTGCATTTTGCCCGTAGCAAGATACCTCAGTGTTATGAGGACCTTCATCTCAGGGGAGAGGTCTTGTTCCTGTTTGTAGGAGCAGTCAAGGCCTCACGCACCAAATCGGTCACGAAGAGTATCCCTGCACGGTCCAGGCGGTACCTCTTGATCAATTCCGGGTCCGGAAGTTCATCAAGGACGTCTCTTCATGCCCGAAAAGTCCTCAGCTGCCGCGGACGCGCACCCACTACCTCCGCCATCTTGACTGTTATGCCTCGCTTAGGTCGACCTAAGGAATGCAATGTTACCTCCACCCCGCGCGTAGCTGGCGAGTCAGTTTATGTTTCGCTTAGTTGAAACCTAAGGGTTATGCTTCCCTTACGTCTCGGTGTCCGCCATTTTCTTGATTTATGCCTCACATAAGCGAAACATATTCTTTATAAGTACGGGCCCAGGTGACAGGTCCCGAGGATGCAGGTGGGCATTATCTGGGAGGTCACTCGGCTTAGTAAGAAGGTGCTAAGCCTGGGCCGGCAGGACACAGGTGGTGGGTGCCGCCCGGTTGGTTGTTGTATGTTTCTGGGAACAAGTGCACAGCGTTGATGAAGGTGCCGTGCATCTTGCTCCAAACCTGAGTGACGAGGCTGCCACACTGCCTGCCACCTGAACTGACCTTCCCCAGCTGCTGGGTGACCGAGATGGTGTCCTTCGGAACTTGAGCGTGTCGGCGATGACGAGGCGTTGGCGACACAGTTCTCACTACCTTCCAGCACCACTAACACACTTCACTCACTGTATGTCTGTTTAATGTCACAACATTTCACAAGTGTTCTTTGTTATAATGAGTTTCTAGAAAAAATGGGAAGGGGCGGGGGAATGGGAGCGAAGGAGAAGGAAAAAAGATGAGGGTCAACAGGCGGACCTTGTGGCTGCTATGGGGAGCGCCATGTGACACGTCTTGACCCCGTGTGTGTGTGTTACCAGGGAGCGTGACGCGAGGACTGAGTGATGAGTGACATGCCACTGGAGGAGACAGGTTACCTTAAGTCAAGGTACGGCTATGACACCCCAGCTACTCCCCCCTTAAGAGTTAAGACACCCCACTCCTGCCCTCCTTCCCCTCTAGACCACACACCCATGCCATCCATTCAACCCTGGAGCCTATGCCTTCACCCCTACCTGCCCTACCGCTAGTCCATGGGTCCAGCCCTTACTCCGGCAGCCTACGCCTCCAGCCACTCCAGTTCTCCACCTTCCTTTCCCTACCCCGCAGCCCGCGCCCCAGCCCTCCACCCTCCCTTCCATACACCGAAACCCACACCTACAGTCCTCCACTCTCCCATCCTTACCCCGCAGCCCACGCCTCCACCTTCTCTCTCTCGCTCTCGCTATTGATCCGCCCCAGCCGCTGAGGGCTCGTCTGCTTTTGTTGTTGTTATTGTTGTCGCTGTTGTTAGTTATTGTCCCGCCCCGTCCTGCCCCGCCCCAGCATCACACAACACAGGTAGTGTGTGTTCCCTATCTGTACGCACCATCTCAATATGTAATTATACGTATCACGGAAAAAAAATCGTCGGATGCATATCAATCCTTGCGTATTTGTTCTTTATGTTTCACCTCAACCTTAGTGGGTAGTATTTTTTTCCCTGAAATGCGAGTACAAATTGGAATAATGCGTACCAACTGGTGAATATTCCCTCTGGTGCCTTGCGCGCATTACTCAGTGGAGCAGAAAATGAAAACGCTCCACCGCTCTTTAAAACTACCGACCGTAAACTGTCTTGTACTGGTGGGCAGGCGTGTGTGTGTGTGTGTGTGTGTGTGTGTGTGTGTGTGTGTGTGTGCTACACCTGTGTTTATTATTGTTGTCGTCGTCGTTGTTTTTGTTGTTGTTGTTGTCGTCGTCATCGTCACTGGTGGTTATGGTGGTTGTGGTGGTTGTGGTGGTGGTGTCGTAAATGCGTCACAAAGCCACACAGTATACTTTTCACAGGGCATCACATCCACACTGCCAGGAGCCACGGGGAGGGTGTTTGATGCTAATGGTGCTACACACACACACACACACACACACACACACACACACACACACACACACACACACACACACGTTCCAAGGTCAGTCCCCGCGCGGCACCAAGTCAACAAGCAGGACAAGGGGAGCGGGGTAAGGGGGAAGAGCATGGAGGGGGAAGAGGGTACGGTGAAGTCACGAGTGCCTTCCCCCCGCCCTTTCTTCCCTCTCCCACGCCAGGCACCAGCCGCACCCCACCCTTCTCCTCCCTCCTCCACCTCTTCTTCCCTCTCCCACGCCAGGAACTAACGCTCCACCCTCCTCCTACATCTTACTCCCTGTCACACCATGCACCACACCCTCCAGTCTCCTCTCCTATCCCCTCCTCTCACCCTTCTCAAGCCACCCCCTCCCCATCCACCTTGTACCACACCCTCCAACCTCCTCCCCCCCCCTCCTCTTCTCAAAAGTAACCCCCCTACCCTTCACCCCTCTTCTTTCATTCAGGTAAGCACAACACTCCCCGCCCCATCAACTTTTCTACCTGACCTTCCTCCTCCTCTTCTTCCTACGTTTCCTAATCTTTCCTTTCCTGCCTCAAGTCCACATTTCCTTCTCTTCATCATCCTATCTTCCTATCTTCACCTCTGACCTCCTACCTTCCTGTTTATTTCCTTCCTCCTTAATTTATCGTTTCTTCTCTCCCCCATCTCCTCTCTCCTCTTCATTCGTTTCTTCCTAACCTTAATAATGATCTTTCTCCCTTTCCTGCTTTCTCTCTCCCTTCCTAATTTTCTCACTGTTATTTTACTTTCACCTGGTCTTTCCACCCTTCTTCTCCTCCTCCTGAGCATTATTACCTCCGCCAACGAAGTTGAAAGGAGGTTGTATTTTCGGTCGGTTCGTTTGTTCGTTAACAGTCTCCTGTGCACAATTTTGCAAATATCTCGACCAATTTTTCAGGAAAGCTTCTTGTCCATCCAGAATAGAACCCATTAAATTTCCGATGTCAAAGGTCAAAGATCAAGGTCAAGGTCGCACAAAACGTCAGATTGGCAATGACTTCGGTTCTCGTCATCGTAGAGACTTCAAACTTGGTTCATATTTTAGCTCATGGAAAGACGCACCCTGCATGGCCTTGACCTTAACATTTGACCTTGACATCGAAAAGTTCGCCCAAGGTCAAAAAATTTTTTTTGAATTTCATGAAATTACGAAACAAATGCTTCCTTGCATGGCCTCGAAAAGTTCGCCCAAGGTCAAAATTATCCCCAAAAAATAGAATTTCATCAAATTTCGAAACAAATGCTTCCATGATGCATAGGAACACCGTTGATGCCCATACCAATTTTCAGGACGATTTTGAGGAGGTGTGCACTCTGAGTGCTATGTCTGGTTATTATTACATATATTATTATTATTAGTATGAGTAGTAGTAGTAGTAGTAGTAGTAGTAGTAGTAGTAGTAGTAGTAGTAGTAGTAGTAGTAGTAGTAGTAGTAGTAGTAGTAGTAGTAGTAGTAGTAGTAGTAGTAGTAGTAGTAGTAGTAGTAGTAGTAGTAGTAGTAGTAGTAGTAGTAGTAGTAGTATAGGTAGTAGTAGTAGTAGTAGTAGTAGTAGTAGTAGTAGTAGTAGTAGTAGTAGTAGTAGTAGTAGTAGTAGTAAGGGTAGTAGCAGCAGCAGCAGAAAAGTAGTAGTAGTGAGCCACCTGGGCGGAACTAAGGCTTGGGACGCCGCGCTTCTCGCAAGGATATAAGATTACTAAAAGGCAGACGGCCTACACATGCCTACACATGGCAGCTTCTGAGCATGGGGTTATTCACCAATGTCCCTACCCATCCATACATACAATCAGTCAATCAATGGGGGCATACGCCGGGGGCGCGTCGCCTCGCCAAACCTACGAGGGAAGTCCGGAGGGCCTCCGGGTGAGTCTCCATGCAGGCCCCATTACCATCCTGAGTTGTAAGTCTGCTATGTACTCAGG
Source organism: Eriocheir sinensis (assembly GCF_024679095.1). Lineage (NCBI taxonomy): Eukaryota > Metazoa > Arthropoda > Malacostraca > Decapoda > Varunidae > Eriocheir > Eriocheir sinensis. The sequence goes on from NC_066516.1 coordinate 136,857, forward strand.
ATACATATATACAACTAGTCTCCATTTAAAGCTATTATCTCTGCCTTAACTACATACCTGCTCAGTTTGCTCATCATCCACCAACCTGTTTGTGTACCAGTTCTTGCCTCTTTCCTTCCTAAACTTGAATTTATCCAACTTACACCCTTTGGTGCGTGTCTCTACGTTGTAAAAAAAAGATGAGTGACGGAGGATTTGATATTGGTCTTCAAATACCTGAACAAGTTAGGTAACGTCGATCACCAAGTTTTTTTTGCACTCCAAACTGACCCGAGAACTCAAAATAAAGAGCTAAGCAATTCAACCAAGACATCGGCAGGAGTTATTTCATGAATTGAGTCATCCGCCACTTGACAATCTTCCTGCTTAAGTTTTTAATGCGAAAACGATTATCTCCTACAAGAATCGCATTGACCGTTATTTTGTTGTGTTAAACGTCTGAACTCCCGCGCACTTATCTACAGCAAGTGGCTGACGAACTGATTAAATCAATAAAGCAAACATGCTAAAAAGCCTTGGTTTAATCACGCTTGTTCTCGTGCTGTCAAAGATAGAGAGACAGCTCACAAAAAGTACCAGAGCCTTCGCACTCCCGCTAACCATGATCTTTATATTTCTGCCCGGAATCGTGCCAAATCTATTCTTTGACTTACCCAAACCTTTTTCATTAATGAAAAATGTCAAAACCTTCCTTTTTCTAATTCTTCCCGGGACTTCTGGCACCTAACCAAAAACACCTCCTATTTCACTTCTTCATCTTTCCCTCTTCTCCAACCCTGGCAGCAGCACCGCCGTCTCATCTATCTCTAAGGCTGTACTCTTTCAAACTTTCTGTAAAAACTTCACTCTGAACGATTTTGGGCATATTCCTCCTACTCATCCCCCCTCTGACTGTTATTAAGATTCTTAAGAATGATGTTTTCTATGCCCTTTCTGGCCTCAGCTCTCAGAAGGCTTATGGATCTGATGGAGTGCCTCCTATTGTTCTTAAAAACTGTGCTTCCGTGCTGACACCCTGCCTTTCTTTCTTTCGTCTCTGCCTATCAACATCTACCTTTCCTTCCTGCTGAAAGTACGCCTTCATACAGCCTGTGCCTAAGAAGGGTGACCGTTCCAATCCATCAAACTACCGTCCTATACATTTACTTTCCTGTCTATCTAAAGCATTTTCAGTCAGTCCTTAACGGGAAGATTCAAAAGCATCTTTCCACTTCTCACCTTCTATCTGATCGCCAGTATTTGTTCCGCAAGGGGCGTTTTACAGCGATCTTCTTGCTCTCTTAACACACTCTTGGTCATACTCTCTTAGCCTTTTCTGTGAAACTTTCTCATGCAGTTGCGCTAGACATATCGAAAGCTTTTCATAGAGTCTGGCACAACTCTTTGCTTTATAAACTGCCATCCTTCGGATTCTATCCTTCTCTCTGTTATTTATCTGTAGTTTCCTTTCCGGCCCTTCTATTTTTGCTGTGGTAGACGGTCATTGTCCTTCCCCTAAGCCTATCAACAACGGTGTTCCACAGGGGTCTGTCCTAGCACCCACTCTCTCTCTGTTACTCATCAATGATATTCTTTCCGTAACAAACTGTCCTATCCATTAATACGCTGACGACTCCACTCTGCATTATTCAACTTCTATCAACATAAGAGTTGATAAGACCCTCACAACAGGAATTACAAGACTCCAGACTGGAGGCTGCAGAACGCTTAACCTCAGACCTTGCTATCATTTCCGATTGGGGTAAAAGGAACCTTGCATCCTTCAATGCCTCAAAAACCCAATTTCTCCACCTATCAACTCGACACAATCTTCCAAACACCTATCCCCTATTCTTCGACAACACTCAGCTGTCACCTTCAACACTAAATATCCTCGGTCTATCTAAGCTCAAAATCTCAACTGGAAACTTCATATCTCCTCTCTTACTAAATCAGCTTCGAGGTTGGGCGTTCTGTATCGTTTCCGCCAGTTCTTCTCCCACGCACAGATGCTTTGCCCCTTGTCCGCCCTCGTATGGAGTATGCATCTCATGTGTGGGGGGGGGGCCCCCACTCACACAGCTTTTCTGGACAGAGTGGAGTCTACGGCTTTTTGTCTCATCAGGTCTCCTCCTCTTACTGACAGCCTTCCACCTCTTAAATTCCGTCATGTTGCATCTCTTTCTATCTTCTATCGATATTTTCATGCTGACTGCTCTTCTGAACTTGCTAACTGCATGCCTCCCCCCCTCCCGCGGCCCCGCTGAACACGACTTTCTACTCATGCTCATCCCTATACTGTCCAAACCCCTTATGAAAGACTTAACCAACATTTCCATTCTTTCATCCCCTTCACTGGTAAACTCTGGAACAGTCTTCCTTCGTCTGTATTTCCTCCTGCCTATGACTTCACCTCTTTCAAGAAGAGTGTATCAAGACACCTCTCCATCCGAAACTGACCTCTCTTTCGGCCACTCTATACAGTTAGCCGGTTTTTTTTTAACATCTTTTGTTGCCCTTGAGTTCCTCTCTGTGCTGTAAAAAAAAAAAAAAAAAAATCGTAATAACCCAACAGGCTTTCTTTTGCACGATCTTCCCTGCTTCAATGTTTCCTCACGCTCCTTACAATGAAGCGTGACATCAGCAAAATGGCGAGGAAGTTTAGTAAATTGTTTTCGAGAGAGCGTTGGCCGGGCTGCAGCAGTGGAGTTTGTTTATTACCGACTGCTTACGTTACCCACTTACCTTGGCGCCTTCACCTGAACATCCTCATTAAGTTTAATACGTTGTTTTTTTCTCTTGATTTTGTAGCGGCCATGCGGATGAAAAAAAAAAGAAGGAAGAAGAAAAGATTTAAATGTTGTAAGATGAGAATGCAGAAATTAATGAGTGGAAGAAAGGAAGGAAGGAAGGAATGGATGAAATAATGAAAGATGAGATGAATCAGTAAGAGGGCGGAGAGAAAGAGAGAAAGGAAAAAAGATATAGAAAGGCCGATCAAAGGAATGGAGAAAGTCGGAAAGAAAGGGATAGGCAGAAATGGAATGAAGGGATAGAAGGATGAGAAGGAAAGAAGAATGAAAGAATCTAAGAAAAAATAACGAGCGAAAATAAACTAAATCAAGCAAGGCAGGAAAGCAGAATAAAAGACAAAGGAGAATAAAAGAAATACTATAAAAGAAGAAAAATAAAGGAACGAAAATAAATAAAGGAAGGCAAGAATGCAAACATACAAGAGAGAAAAGGAAGGGCAAAGAGAGCCAGACACGACTACTACCTGGCCTCCCTCTCTTCCAATCTGCTAAGAGAGAAAGACGGAAGAGAAAAAGTTGTGGCAGTAAACATAAGGTTCGTTACTTAATGCATCGGCGATACACTAGCGGTTGTTTACATGCTCGCCAAGGGGAGGGTAGAGGGGGTAGAGGGGGTAGCGGGGGGGGGCCTGCAGTTGGTGAAGATGAATAAGACTGCGTTCCTTCCTTAGTTATTTGCTTGTTTAAGTGGCGATGTGGAGGCGAGACGCGAAACTGTTTTACTGAGTGCCATTCAATCTCATATCTCTTGTCCAGTGGCCGTTACTGTCTTTTTTTTTATTATTATTTTTCCTCTTTTTCTTGTTATTTTTCTTTATCTTCATCCATTTCGTCTTCACATTTTTATTTTTATTTTTCTTCTTCTTTCCCTCTCTTTTCTCCTGCTGCTCTTTTTACTCTACTCCCTCCTTCTCCTCCATGTATTTTTAACTGTCCTTATCTTCTTTTTTCTATCCCACCCACCCTTCTCCTCCTCCTCCTCCTCCTCCTCCTCCTCAACCTCCTCTTTTTGCTTCCTTTTCCCTTGCCTTTTTTTTCTCTTCCACTTTACTTTCCTCCTCCTCTTTCTCTAGCACGTACGCGTACAGGCACTAAGAAAAACAATCAACGACTCAGTCTATCTTTCACCCTACCACCACTACCACCACCACTGCACCAACACCAACACCCGCCACCACCACCTCCACCGCCGCCACCACCACGCCCCTCAGCAACAACAGCATCTCCTCTTCCTCCTCCCCTCCTCCTCTCCCCCATCCTCCTAAGTATTGCCAGTTGGCCTCCTCCCCGCCATAATCCACGAGTATTTACAGTGTGCCCGGGCGGGAGAGGGCCACCAGTCCCTCGCCCCGTCCCCGTCCTTCTCCTCGGACCTCCCCTCGTGCCTTCACACACACACACACACGCACACACACACACACACACACACACACACACACACACACCCTCGTGCCTCCTATCCTTCCCACCACACCGTTCCTCCCAAAACCGCCGATCCCTTCACAGCTTACCTCCCCTCGCCTTCTTTCCCTCTTCTCCCCTCTCCTCGCTATACTTTGAGACTGTTAGTGTCAAGTTCCCCACCCCATACTCCTCCACTTCCTCCTCTTCCTCCCTTTTCTGAGTCGAGTCTCCCCGCTCTTCTTTCGCCTTCCCTCACCCTCCTTCCCTCGTCTTCCTCCTCTTTTTCCTCCCTTTTCTGAGTCGAGTCTCCTCGCTCTTTCTCCTTCTTTCGCCTTCCCTCACCCTCCCTCCCTCTCTCCCGCCCTTCCTTCCTTCCTCCCCTCCTGGCAGGCCAAGCGCCACACAGCACCAGGACCCACACCGGATGGAAGGTCGCACGAGAGACGGCCCCCTGCGAGGACGAAAACACACACACACACACACACACACGCACGCACACAAACGACTCAAGGGTATCAAAAACATCACAAGGGACAGCCCATCATCCTCACTGGGAAAGAAACCATTGCACAACAGCGAGCAAGCTTATGTAAATAGCGTCCTCGACTAAGAATGTTCAAGGTGAAACGCGAAAAAGAACTGTGGGGTTATTGAAAACATACCAACCCACTCATGGCTGAGCTAAACAATAATGATAATAGAAACAACAACAATAATAATAATAATAATAATAATAATAATAATAATAATAATAATAATAATAATAATAATAATAATAATAATAATAATAATAATAATAATAAAAAATGAAGAAGAAGAAGAAGAAGAAGTGGAGAAGACGATGATGATTATGATGATGACGAAGAGAAGAAAACACACACGATAATAATACTAGAGATGCCGTAGAGAAGTAGTACTAGAAGAAGAAGAAAAGAAGAAGAAAGAGGCTCCTTTACCACCTGACTTTCAACTTCATCACATTAAAGGAAACAAAAGCAGCCAGAGAGAATTAATTAAAATACGCCTTCCCTTGCGTCTCTATTCAACAAACACGACAGAAAGAGCGGAGAGCAACGGATGAATATTAGACAGGTAAACAAGGACTCGGATTTAATACATAACACACACACACACACACACACACACACACGTGCAGAAACCCTTGGAATCTCCTATTGTCAAAAAAAAAAAGTAAGATGGAGATATATACATAACCATGTCATGAGACAGACGTACTGAAAAACTTGACAGACAGACAGATGGGCTTGCAGACAGACAAAGGCGCCCAGGGGATGGATGGCGACAGGAGACAAGTAATACCAAGCTTCTCGTCATGAGAAAGCAAAACATAACAAAGACGAACATAGACAAAGAAGGACGAACCTTTGTAAACTGAACGACACGCATTAGGAGACGAGGAAAGGGGCCGCATGGGAGCCGCAGAGGGAAGGGATGGAGAAAAGGGAAGAAAGAGTGAACAGCAGAAGTACTATACTAACCAAAACAGGAGTAAAGAGGGAATAAGCAAGAAAGGAAGAGAATAAGAGTTAAGGGAAAGGAGAAAGAGAAAGAATAGAAGGATACAAGCAAAGAGGGGAGGAAGGCCGAAAGGTAATGAAGGGGGAGAAGGAGGAGTTTAAGAATAACAAAAGAAGCTGGAACTGAAGAGGATGAAATTTAAATTGTGAAGATACGAAGGACGAGAAAGAATGAAAGGAGAAACTGCGGGAAGGAAAGAAGGGAGGAAGGGAGGGAAGGGAGTAAACAAAGGCGACTGAGGGGAGACTTTAAGAGAGTGAGGGGACAGAGGGAGCTGAGGAGTCAAGAAAGGAAGGAAGGGGTAGAAGAGAAAGAAGAAGCAAGAAAGTGGAATAGGAGAGAAAGAGAGGGAGAGAGAGGCAAGGAGTCAAACGAAGGGGGATGCTGTGAACTTGAGAAGAAATTAAAAGTTGGGAGGAGGGTCATTAATATACGGAGGAAAGAGGAGGGAGATAAACTACTGAGGAGGGCCGAAAGAAAGGGGGGTAAAAGGTGCGTAGAGAGAGAGAGAGGAGACCGGAAATTAATAGGAGTAGGCAATACAGAAAGAGGGAAAGGAGAAAGGAGACCAGGGAAAGACGAACGGAAGTAATTTAAAACGGAAAGGAAAGAAGGAAAAAAGGAAGGATGGAAGAAAGAATAAAGAATGGAAGCAAAGGAAGGAAAAAGAGAAGGAAGGAAAAATAAAGAAGACAGGAGAAAGGGAGGAAGAAACAAAAAATAGAAGAAAGGAAGGTAGGGAGGAAGGATGAAGGGAGAGAAAGTATGAAGGACTAAAAAATAAGGAAGAAACGAATATAGAAAAAAAAGAAAGCAATGAAGAATGAAGAAAGGAAAATAGGATGAAAGAAAGGAAAGAAGGAAGGAAAGAAAGAAAAAGAAAGAAAGGAAACAAAGGTGGTTGGAAAAGTCTAGGCGAGGAAAGGGTGAGGGTGAGGAAGAAGGGAAGGAATTAAGGAAAAAAATCAAAGAAAAAAATGAGGAAGGAAATATGAGAAGGACGGAAGAATGGAAAGAAAAAAGGAAGGAAGGAGGAAAGGAGAAAAGAAAGAATGAGTGGGGAAAGAAAATAGAGAGAGGAAGGAAAGAGTGGAGAAGACAGGGAACAATGGAATATCTGAAGTGAAGAAGGGAGGGAGGGAGGTAGAAATAAGGGGAAGGGGTGACGCTGGTGGATGGAGTATAACAAGCGACATAACGAGGGCCATGATGACGTGATGGTGAGGTAGTTAAGTCGAGAAAACGTCAGTCACGAATATACGAAACTAAATATAAGAGAAATAACAAGCACCACTATGTAAATAAACCATCAACTAACAAAGCAAAAAATCATAAGGCAATATTCACGACACAAACAAAACTGAAAAGCATGTATGAATTAATGAGTGCAAGGACATATGCAAGAATGAATGGAAGTGATGAGAAGAAGGAATGAATGGATGGAGGCTGCAAGAAATGTTGACTCAATGAAAAAAGGAAAAAAAGGAAAGAATGAATGAAAGGACATGAATGAATGAATGAATGAACGAAGAAAGGGAGAAAGGAACGGATAAAGGCTGGAGAAAATGAAGGAAGGAGAGGAGGAATGAACGAATGAACGAAGAAATGGATGAAAGCTGAAATGAATGAATAAATGAATGAAAAAAAAAAAATTAATGAGTAAATTAATGCAGGAACGGACGACTGAATATGTAAAAATTAATAACTAAATGAGAAATATGGAATTAAAAGATGAAGTAATTGATGAAAGCAAGGATGGGTGAGTGAATGAAATAGAAGAAAACAGTAAATCAATGAAAGAATGAAAGAATGATACGCAACAATTCCGACTGAAAACGAAGAGAAAAAAGTGATGATGATGATGATGATGATGAAAGAAAACTGATGAATAGAATATCGATGCTCGCACGCCGATAACACTGATGGGGAGGAGGAGATGGTCTCACACACACACCACACACACACACTCACCGATACAGGGCGATCCAGAGTTCCAGACAAGGAAGGAAGTCCAAGGCAACATTATTATTTTTTTTTCTTATATGACAAACATGACCGAAGACAGGATCAGATACTCTCTTCTCTCTCTCTCATAAACTAATTTACTTTTTAATCAAACACATCACCAATAGAAAAATGGGCTGAGAGAGAGAGAGAGAGAGAGAGAGAGAGAGAGAGAGAGAGAGAGAGAGAGAGAGAGAGAGAGAGAGAGAGAGAGAGAGAGTGTAGCGCACAATCACGCCACCCCTCCTTGATCTTACTCCCATAACCACTATCACACCTTGCCCTCCTCATCCTCCTCCTTCACTCATCAGGCACCTTGAAGTCTACCAACATCCAAGCGTTCTACTCTGAGAGAGAGAGAGAGAGAGAGAGAGAGAGAGAGAGAGAGAGAGAGAGAGAGAGAGAGAGAGAGAGAGAGAGAGAGAGAGAGAGAGCGTATCTGATCCATTCTTCGGTCACGTTTGTCAGATAAGGAAAAAAATGAATAATGTTGCCTTCGACTTCCTTCCTTGTCTGGAATTCTGCGTCGCTCTGTATCGGTGTGTGTGTGTGTGTGTGTGTGTGTGTGTGTGTGTGTGTGTGTGTGTGTGTGTGTGTGTGTGTGTGTGTGTGTGTAATCAAATTATCAGAACAAAAACAGACATTCAGGTCACATCACAAAACAATTAACAGGCAATGAGGAGGAGGAGGAGGAGGTAGTGAGGGTGACAGTGAAAGGCAAACATACAAGGGCAATTTAATTATTCTTAATAGTGAACGACCCGAATTACTAACACTTAGAATTATGATTGCTGTAGTAGTAGTAGTAGTAGTAGTAGTAGTAGTAGTAGTAGTAGTAGTAGTAGTAGTAGTAGTAATATAGTAGTAGTAGTAGTAGTAGTAGTGGTGGTGGTGGTGGTAGTAGTAGTAGTAGTAGTAGTAGTAGTAGTAGTAGTAGTAGTAGTAGTAGTAGTAGTAGTAGTAGTAGTACTAGTAATAGTAGGAGTAGTAGTAGTAGTAGTAGTAGTAGTAGTAGTAGTAGTAGTAGTAGTAGTAGTAGTAGTAGTAGTAGTAGTAGTAGTAGTAGTCTATCGAATCTAACTTGAGCCTTTAGGCAAGGCTCTGAGTCGCGCTGGTGCACATCACCCCATCACTCTGATCAGAGGAGCTCGCTATCCCCCCTCTCTCACCCTTATTTACGGTATATATAATAGATTTTGACTGGCTATTCAGGACGCGACAGTGAGACCAACGTGAGTCTTCTGTGGTGGCGGAAGGGTGAATGGTGTAGCCTATGCCTGTTGCCAAGGTTCTCAGGGCACCGTCGCATGAGCCATGCTGCCAAGTGAAATGGAAGGCTTACAGAGTCGTTGCCTTTTCCTCAAATCTCAAGCAATTTATAACACCATGCAGTCGTATTATGAATATATATATATATATATATATATATATATATATATATATATATATATATATATATATATATATATATATATATATATATATATATATATATATATATATATATATATATATATATATATATATATATATATATATATATATATATATATATATATATATATATATATATATATATATATAGTTCCACAAATAACGTACAGACTAACAGGAGACAGATCGCCATGCGCTAGATGTGTAAACAATTGTGTTCCTGGCCAAGCACAGGGCTCGTTAGATCTGATAGACTATAGTATTAGTATTATTATTAGTAGTACATAGATCCTTCACAATCTTCTTGACGGGAAACGGGCGGGGACCTGATTCGTAGGGGGCTGATTTTCAAAATTTAAAATTTAAATATTTTCAAACCAAAGCAGCTAGCGACCTGAAACCAAAACAGGCACCTCTTTAGGTATATATGAGTTCCATGAGCAGCGGTATCAAAAATTCAAAGTCGTTCCCAATAAAATCCTGATTAATTGTTTTTATATAAGTATAATAAACTTAAAAGGCTATAAAATCCCTGATTTTACGCTAGATGCACAAACATCACCAAATGCAGAGATAATCACTTATATTTTCAGAATCAATAGCAATATTTAGTATATCTTATAAGTTTTGCCCGAAATAGCTACTTATTTTTTTTTATTTAGTGCCTTTACGTAAGTTTTAACATCTAATAAATCACTTAATTTTCACATTAGAAACTTAATACTTGAGGAAAGCATGCAGAAACATCTTAATTTTACTCAACAAAAGCAAAATATTCATTTTTCTATATACAATCACAACTTATTTTGCTGAATTCCGATGTCACTATTGCCGCAGCACGTCTTGTCGGCTATCTGGCCCTCGTCCTGAACAATCACTTTAGCCTTTTGGCCAATGACTGGAGGGCCGAGGTCAGGTTCCGGGTCTTGGACACGTCCCGGTTCCTCCCCGTCTCCGTCCTGCGCGCCTCGATCCTGCTCCTCTTCCTGCCGGTCGGCTGCTTCAAGGCCTTGTTCTTCCTCGCTTCTGAGGTCACGTCCTTGGAGAAATTAGCACCGAAACAGTTGAAGAGGGACCTGCTGATGTGCGGCAAGATGGTGTTGGCCAGGTTGTGCCCTCCTGGCACCTGTACCCCTGCAAGGTCGGGTCTGAGGCCGCCAGGAACTCCAGGAGGTGCCTGAACCTGTCCCTGTGGCGCATGGCAAGGAGAGGAACTCAACCTGTGCTCCTTCTTGTCCTCCCTGCACATCAGGGAGTCCCACAGCGACATCCTGAAGGACGCCATGTGGGCCATTGGGAGAGATGGCTGCTTCAGGACCGCCCGGCCTGTCTCCAGCTCTCCCCTGTCGACCAGCTCGACCAGGCGTCGAACATCACAGAGGGCGGTCGCCCCCTCGAGCTCCACGGTAATCTTCATCTCCTCCTGCTGGGCAAGCCCTGCTTGCAGCACTCGGCCACAGAGGAGTTGGCCTGGACCTTCCTGGCCAGGTAGCCGGCGAAGTTGCCGACCGCGGCGAGGAGCAACTCGTCCGTCGGCGGTCCGGCTGGTCGTCGGCCAGCTCCCTGGCAAGCCGGGCCAAGATCACCTCGTCGTCCCTCCTTCTCTCTGCCTTTGGCCCGGTCCAGGTCGGCCTGCACGTCCCCGGGGAAGAACCGACGAGCTTCAGCAAATGCAGGCGCTGGGCCAACCTGTTGCTCACCATGAAGTTCTGCACGCTCGTTCAGTAGTTGGCGCCGCACATGGTGCGGCGCTTGCCGAAAGAGTGCTCAGTCGGGTCAGAGTTGGCCTTCCCCATGCACATACTCAACCCCGTAGGACGTAGTGAACAGCCCTCACTACCACACTGCACTGAACACACCACTGCACTGCACACAACACTGAGTCACTGCACTGATGGCGTAGTACGGCTCTCCACAGTTTACTCCACGGGGTCGCGGCGTCCTCATATCTGTGTCTCCTCCGTCACTTCCACTCGATCCACTGCCTTCTGTGTCTTCTGTATCGTCCTCTGGATCCTTGCAGTTGTGGGGAAGGCAGAGACGATGAATAATCAGGTCCTTACTTGAGAGTAAACAGAGGCAGGACAGCGATAATCCTTTACAGAGGGAAGTGCCCAGTTGACTGCGTGCCCAAGGCGAGTTAGGCGACGCGGGAACTGAGCTGAGTTGCTGCTGTAGGCACCAACTAAACGTACATTTCTTGTTTCCAATCACGTAAAACTGTGGACTTACTATCCTACATTTATCATTCATTTACGTAAAGATTTCAACCTAAAGTTACGCAAATTTGCCATTTTTTACACAACGTTTTCAAAGTGCACGCATGAAAGTTATTTTTATATCAGTTACCTTGAATCCTAGACCAAATCAATCTAGAGACACTCCTGCCTGCTTGTATGCACTAAAACTTGAAGATTTCTTCCTGTTTCCACTTAAATTCGGAGTAAGAACTCAGAGTGGGTTTGAGTTGTCGCAGTTCAAGTCGCCATAACACCGGCCCTTACGCGAAGCCCGCGCGCCAAGACTGAAGAGATTTCCCGTCAACTAGTTGTGAAGTCTATGAGTAGTAGTAGTAGGATGGAGTATGCATCTCACGTGGGGGGGCCCATCACACAGCTCTTCTGGACAGAGTGGAGTCGGTCTGTACCAAGAGTCATGAAGGTCGAGCTGCGTACCTTCCCTTCGACAATGTAGGCACGGCCTCAGACCGTGTCTTCAATCCTTACCACAAGTCGCTCGGGAAGGTAAATGCACATACACACACTGCAACCTTCTTTTCATCTACCAGATCTACTAGTAGTGCACGCACACACATACAAACACACAGTGCTATTCATGTAGGTATAATGCCTCCATGGTGCTATTACAGCCATAATAGCGTCCGTTACATTCCGTCTGTCCACTCGTGAACGTAGATGTGGCACCTGCGCATTGTGAGTTTGTGATTGCGTGAAGATCATTTGAATGTGTATCCAAAAAAATCCTCAAACCATCGTATATGAACCGCAAACAGAAGATTTGCATCGATAATATACCATACAAAGACACGAAGAGACAACTTTGTATATCAAACAGTATAGTTTGATCATACTCGAACGATCTATAGCCTTTCAGATACTCATATTTCATCTCATAAAGTGACATACGACTCTGCAAGTGTCTATACATAAGAATTTTGATGTTGCATGTATAAATAACGAGTGGCCTAATATTCGAAATAACCTAACATCGCATTCAACAGTTATTATTTACTATTTCATGTTTTTTTTCTCCATTATTAATCGTTATTTACATGCAGTAAATCATTAACATACTCTTTATTTGCACTTGCAGAGCCAGATGTCTTAACTGAAATGGGAAATAATTTGAAACCCATAGATCGTTCGAGAATGTGAGCTACGGACGGCTCCCTTAAAGCTGGTTTATCTGTGCTTTGAAGGCGCGTGCTGTTGTTCTAAATAAGACAAACATATTCCCGCTACTATAATATACGATTTTCCAATTAGGGAAAATATTTTCTCAGGTTGTTTTAACTTAACAACAACTGTTTGCCACGCCAAATTTGGAAAATAAACATATTTTTGATCGAAGGTATGACGGAAGACACGGGGTAGACCTTGCCTTCCCTTCGTCTATCCCGCAGACCTTCGTTCCAAAAATGCTAGTGACTGTCCTTCCCTTCGATCTTCGTCGCTAAACCTTCTTGACTTTGGCATGGGCCTAAGGCTCTTCGTCTCATCAGCTTCCTCCTCCTACTAATAGTTTTCACTTAAATTCCGTCGCGATGTTGCCTCTCTCTATCTTCTATCGATATTTCCACGCCGACTGCTCTTCTGAACTTAAGTTAACTGCATGCCTCCCCACCCCGCGGCCCTGCTGCACATGACTTTCACTCATGCTCATCCCTATACTGTCCAAACCCCTTATGCAAGAGTTAACCAGCATCTTCACTCTTTCATCCTCACGCTGGTAAACCCTGAACAATCTTCCTTCATCTGTATTCCTCCTGCCTACGACTTGAACTCTTTCAAGAGAAGGGTATCGGGACACCTCCTCCCGAAATTGACTTCTTTCGGCCACCTCTTTTGATTCTTTAAGAGCAGCGAGCAGCGGGCTTTTTTTTTATTAGTTTTTTGTGTGCCCTGAGCTGTCTCCTTTGTTGTAAAATATAAAAAAGTAGTAGTAGTAAGTAAAAATAGCAGAAGCAGAAGAAGAAGAAGAAGAAGAAGAAGAAGAAGTAGTTGTAGTAGTAGTAGTAGTAGTAGTATAGTAGTAGTAGTAGAAGAAGCAAGTACAAAATGGGAGCCTAAATGCACCATTTAATGTTGTACACAGTCGAGAGAGAGAGAGAGAGAGAGAGAGAGAGAGAGAGAGAGAGAGAGAGAGAGAGAGAGAGAGAGAGAGAGAGAGAGAGAGAGAGAGAGAGAGAGAGAGAGAGAGAGAGAGAGAGAGAGAGAGAGAGAGAGAGAGAGAGATTGGGGGGGAGGGAAGAGGGAACAGAATCACCACAATTTAATTACTTGGAGGTGGGAGGAGGCAGTTCAAGGACATACTGAAGGTTCACTGGGTCCAAGGATGACGGTGGAGGAGGAGGGGATGACGAGCTGGGTGAAGACAGGGAGGAGGAGGAGGCGGAGGAGGTGACGGAAGTGAAGAAAGGGATGAGAAAATTGCTGTTACTGACGATGATGTGTATGTGTGTGTGTGTGTGTGTGATAAGGGTGGTAAGACACACAAAAATGAGAGGAAGGGTATCCAGGAAGGGCTGGGAAGAAGATGGGTAGTAAGCTAACGGGGGTGAAGATATGAACTTTGATGGAGAGGGTGGAGAAGAGATGAGGTGAGGAAAACTGGGGTTGTTGATAATTAGAAGGCATGAGCTACATCATTATTGTGGGTGAAGGTGAGGGAGGAGGCTAGGAAAGGTTAAAGTGCATTGAGGATTAAATGAATTACTGTTATTAGTGGAAGAGCAGGTGTGGTAAGGCAAAGAGAACAGTTGATTACTCATTTATCCACGTATGTTTATGTTCGGACTATATAGCTGATAAGTTTCATGATGGGACCTGTTCGTCGACCCCAGCCCGTTAGTGGCGCAAGCAAACATTTTTTAGTGGCGCCTTTCTGTTTAGTCTGATACTGCCACCCTGGTAGAGTCCAAAGATGGATGCAGTCAGTCAGACAGGGATACCTGAAGGCTGTCTTCGGCTTACCAGCGATATTTGAAAATTGCAGCCAGTGGTAGGAGGACTTGAACCTGGGTTTAATGTGAAGTCTGGAAGAGCAGGTGTAGTGAAGAGAAGGCAAGTTTATTGTGTGTAAGGAATTCAACTTAAAGAGAAGGCGGGAGCAGGGAGGAAGACAAGGCAGAAATAAGCTTTGGTGAAGGAGTTAACTAATGAGAAGGGTGAGGATCAGGTGGAAGTGAAGACAAAGGTATAGAAGCCTAATGGTTAGAGAAGGAATGAATAAAACGAGAAGGGTGGAAGAACAGAAGGACAGAAAACAAAACAGATTATTAGTGGGAAGTGAAATGTGAGGACTCAGAAAGGGAGAAGGTGCAAAAGATGAAGGAAAGGTGGGTAAGCTTATTCGGTGAAGATCAGCATTTTTTTTAAGGGCGAGGGTGACAGGAAAACAAGAGGGGTGACTGTGACGGGGTGAGGGATCAGGGCAGACCATCCATCAGAGGGGCAGGTAGGTAAGGGTAACTGAGTGGTGATTGGGGGTAGGTGCAAGGAGCAAGGTGGTGGTGGGAGGTAATGCTAGCGAAGTGAAAACAACTCATCTGTGCAAGTCTTCATTGTAAATCTTTGATGGGCTTTCTGAATGAACGATGGTGAATACAGGAAGTAAGTGGATGGTGAAATTGATGTTGTGAGTTAATCAGGTTGGTAAAAAATAATGTTTAAAAAAAAAACATAGTTTTTTTTTTTGTTTGGAAACCAGTTTTTTGGTTTAAAACCAGTTTTTTTGGCTTGTAAACCACTTTTTTTAGGTATGTTTATTCCAGTAATTCTATCCAGGTATATATATATGAGTTTGAAAAGGGAATTATAGATAGATTTAGAGATGGATTTAGCAAAATATTCATTTGATCTTCATACAAGGTCTGTAAAGAGGCAAAAATGCAGCTTCATATGCTTTTTAATTCGGTAATGTTAAAGGGTAGAAATATGAATGACCCCTTCTAATTCTTCCAGTTGCTTGCTACAAAAACAGTTGTAAAAGAGAGAGAGAGAGAGAGAGAGAGAGAGAGAGAGAGAGAGAGAGAGAGAGAGAGAGAGAGAGAGAGAGAGAGAGAGAGAGAGAGAGAGAGAGAGAGAGAGAGAGAGAGAGAGAGAGAGAGAGAGAGAGAGAGAGAGAGAGAGAGAGAGAGAGAGAGAGAGTGTATTATTACAGCAGCAAACACAGAAACGAGAGGGCGCCTGAATGTAGGAAGGACACACAAGACACACACAACGCTGAATTCACGAAAAAAAAACGAAAAGGAAAAAACAAACCTGTGAAGAAACCTAAGCTTAACACTTTTTCTAATTGCAGATATTATAAAAGAATTAGAGGATTAAAATATAGTGAGCAACAGTGCTGTGACGACGGTGGAGAGGTGGTGGTGGTGGTGGTGGTGGTAGGTAGTGGTAAGGTAGTAGTAGTGTGGTAGGTGGTGTTATAATTGTGGAAAAAGGTGGTGGGGAGTTGTGGTGTTGTGGTGGTGGTGTTGCTGTTGCTGCTGCTGTTGCTGCTGTTGTTGTTGTTAAGGTGGTGGTGTTGGTGGGAAAAATGTGAGGATGGTGGTAAAAGGATACTGGTGGTGGTGGTGATGCTAGTGGGAAAAAGTGACGATGGTGAAAAAGGTGGCGGTGGTAATGAAGATGATGATGAAGAATATAAGTGGTGGTGCTGTTTTTTTTTTTTTATTATTATTATTTTTTATGTACACCTATAGGCCCGGTAGGCTCTTCTTGAGGGCCTGATGGTAGTCGGCCCCAGCCCGTCATGGCGCAGGCAAGTGTTTATAGTGGTGAAAAGGATAACGATGGTGGTGATGACGCAGATGATGGGAAGAAGGGTTATGGTTATGATGACCGGATGATGACTGAAAAATAGTAGTAGTAATGACGATTATGATGGTGGTAGATATTGTGTAGAGTGGAAGATGGAGAAGAGATAAAGATGGTAGTTATTTGATGCAATCCGGCTTAGCTTCTTCCGTCTTCACAAACACACTTTCATTATTTTACCCCTTATCTTTACTTATTAATGGTTCCATCCTCAGCTGTCCTACATTAGCCCACACAAACAGACATAAACATAAAACACTTAACTCCTCTCGCTATTATCTTTAGGTATAATTTTTCCCATAATTACTATTCCTATCAGCACATCTCTACCATCATCTCTCATCATCATCATCACCATCTGCATGCATATAAGGAATGCAGGCGGGAAGACAAAACACACAGACACACAAGGGGAGACTCAGGAGATGTGAAGCCTGGCGAGCGAAGCGAAACTCTACGAACAGCAAATAGAGACGAGATGAAAGGAGACGAAGCATGAAGAGGAGGAGGAGGATATCTGGGAGAAGTCTCTGTCCTCGGTGTGTGACCAAGATCTGACAATGATTCGACATTACCTCCGCCAACGAAGTTGGAAGGAGGTTATATTTTGGTCCGGTCAGTATGTTACTTGGCTGGAAAAAATCATGATTTTTTAAAATAAAAAAGTCGATTTACTTGATTTAAATCGGATTTTTTATTTTTTATTATTTTTATTAGTCCTTGTTTTTACACTGATTATTTATTTCAGTCTTATGAGGCCATTTTCTTGTATAAACTTGGTAACGTTAGCAATAAAACCATAGTTTTAATAATAATATTACCTATGTGAGTTTTCATTTAAAAAATCATAAGTAGGACTAATAGTTTATCTTTTAATGATTTTGAATAGGTATTATTTCCTTGTAGAGAGATGGCAATGATTTACTAGTGCCTGATTTACAGGACCAGTACAAGGCACAAGCAGACTTGATACTTTTCCTCTACCAACTGCTTCACATGTTCTTCCTTCTTTATATATATATATATATATATATATATATATATATATATATATATATATATATATATATATATATATATATATATATATATATATATATACACTCTAACTATTAATATATATATATATATATATATATATATATAATTTTAACCATTAGGTTCTTACACTTGATATAAAACTTAAATACTCAAATGTATATTTAATTTGATTAAATCATGATTTTTTACTTCCGATCTAAATCGATTAAATCACTGATTTAAATCATTTTATTTAAATCAAAACAACCCTGATGTTTATTACTCCGCCAAATCAAGTTGGAGGACGTTAGGCCTTTTCCGGTCAGTATGTTTATTAATTTATTTATTTGTTTGTTTGTTCGTTAACAGTCTCCCAGCACAATTCTTGGGTACATTCAACCAATTTTTCAGCTGGCCAGCCCATCCAGAATAGAACTCATTAAATTCTTTGTCAAAGGTCAAGCTGGTCGCACAAAAACGTCATCACATTGGCCATAACTTTGTTTTCGTCATCGTAGACTTAGACTTGGTTCATATTTTAGCTCATGGAAAGACGCAATCTTGCATGTCCTTGACTCAACCTTTTGACCATGACTTTGAAAAGTTCGCCAAGGTCAGTTTCCCATTAAAATAGAATTTCATCAAATTTCTAAACAAATGCTTCCATATGATGCACCTTGCTATGGCCTTAATCTTGACCTTTGACCTGACCTCGAAAAGCTGCCTTAAGGTTAGTTTCTAAAAAAAATTTGAAACAATGCTTCCATATGATGCACATGATCAAGGTGCTGATGCCCATACCAATTTCAGGACGATCTTATGGCGGAGGTGTGCACTTTCTGAGTGCTATGCGTCTAGTTTATTTATTTGTTTGTTCGTTAACAGTCTCCCTGTAATTTTGCGATATCTCAACCAATCTTCAGGAAGCTTCAGTCCATCCAGAATAGAACCTATTATTTTATGTTAAAGGTCATAGGTCAAGGTCCAGAAAAGCACAAAACGTCAGTTTGGCTTATAAGTTCGGTTCTCGTCATCGTAGACACTTCAGACTTGGTTCATATTTTAGCTCATGGAAAGACGCACCTTGCATAGCCTTTGACCTTGACCTTTGACCTTGACCTCAAAAAGTTCGCCCCAGATCAGTTTCCAAAAAGAATTTCATCAAATTTCGAAACAAATGCTTTCAGGAAGCCTGGTGTCCATCCAGAATAGAACCCATTATTTTTTTGTTGTCAAAGGTCAAGGTCATGGTCGCACAAAACGTCAGATTGGCCATAACTTCCTGTTCTGTCATCGTAGAGACTTCTTACACGTGGTTCATATTTTTAGCTCATGGAAGACGCAGCTTGCATGGTTTTGACGACCTTAATCCTTTGACCTTGACCTCAAAAGTTCGGCCTAAGGTCAAAGTTTCCAAAAATAGAATTTCATCAAATTTCGAAACAAATGCTTCGGCATGATGCACAGGATCACAGTTGATGCCCATACCAATTTCTCAGGACAATCTTTGGCGAGGTGGAGATGTGCACTTCCACGTGCTATGTGTCTAGTTGTTTAACACATTACTATAACTATTATTGTTGTTATTATCAAATCACTTATTGTCATCCGAAACCTGATCATTCTCATAGTATTGTAAGTTTTTTAGAA
>NC_066516.1:160760-163260 GCF_024679095.1 Eriocheir sinensis
GTGTGAGAGAGAGCCTGAGTGAGCAAAGCGTTGAAGGGTGGAGGGCAAAAGCAGGAAAAATGGGGAGAAGAGGAGGAGGAGGAGGAGGAGGAGGAATATTATAGTAATACATACAGGAAGAATAGACACCAGAAGACCTGTCGTTCTAATGCGAGGGTTTGTGTTTACTACTGCTACAATTAGCAATCATGTGGTAGGACAGATAGAATAAAGGAAGGTTCTCCCCACTCATTCTCTCCCTCCGCAACGTGCTTGGCAGGAAATAGGTTAGTGAGAGAACACCATGCGCCTTTATGCGAGTTGAAAGGGACATGGAATTTTACAGTAAAGAGGAGAAAACGAGGAAATTATTACCCTCTAACTTACGCTTACTAGTGACCTGTTGGGGAAACTAATGCCCTAGGTTGTACACCAAAGCTGCAGGCTGCCTGAGACAAAACGAAAAGGGTCAAAACAGTGTGTATGTGAAGTTGAATCCCAAAAAAAAAATAATAATAATAATAATAAATAGTCAACAATAAATAAAAGGCTAGTATTAAGTTTAAATTGACTGCTTATGATGGGTGAGATGTAGCTTCAGGGTTACAGGTAGAGGCTTGATCCTCATTTACCTTCCGTACAGGGGTACAGCTCCAGTATCCTGTTAACCTTACTGTTCCCACACCCTCACTGCCTGAACATATGAAAAGTGGGCAAATACAAAATCTATATCCCTGAAATACTTTTATCCAATGAAAACTTGAAGCCATTAATACCTCAGTGCGCTAATTCATTGACGGTTGGGAGTCTATTCCAGACTTTCATTATTGAAATAACTTGCGCGCTAATAGGTTGTTACATCGGTTTCCCTTTAACGTCATACCGTTGCTGCGTGTTATTGTGTTGGTGTCTCTGAAATGTGGACTACTGGGTTAATGTTTTCGAATCTATTATGGATTTTGAACACTTCAATTAAGTCCTCTCTACTCTTTTCTTGCTTCTTTAAAGAAACATATCTAAACGTTTTAAACGCTTCGTCATACGTCAACTTACGGAGCGCTGAATTTGTTTCCATGTTGCTCGTCGCCGTATCCTTTCTAGCAAAATCTTGATCCTTGATATAATTCGGTGACCAAAATTGAACGGCGTATTCTAGGTGTGGTCTTTGCAACATGCTAAAGCTATAATCTCTTCATAAGTCTGGGTGATTTATAATGAAAGTTTCTGAGATTAATCCCTTGCATCGCGTATTGGCTTTTTACTGCCGCAGAACATTGATCACTCATTTTAAGAGTGTAATGATAATGACACCAAGATCGTTTCTTGTTTTACTTCGCTCCAGTCGGCAAGTCTTATTAAGTCTGATTGAATATTCTCGCAATTTTATTACTGTTCGTTACCGTACCTCCTAAATTGGTGTCGTCGGCGAATTTGGCTACTTTTGACAGGATATCAGTCTCTAAATCGTTCACGTAAATTATGAATAGTGGCTACCCCAGGACTGAACTCTGGGCACGCCACTGGTTACGGGTTGCTTAATCGGATGCTTCACCATTAAGAACTACACACTGTTCTTGTCGGTGAGCCAGTCATGAATCCACGCACACAGATGGTCACTAATACCGTGGGAACGCAGTTTTGAACAAGCTTCAACGTGGAAACTTTATCAAACGCTTTCTGAAAGTTCAGGCAAATTACGTCATATGGGCTCGGGCGTCCCAACTTGAATAAACGTCGTTGAAAAAACTTCATGTTGGTAAAGCAGGATCGATTACTACGAAATCCATGCGCGATTATCAGTTATCAAATCATTTGTTTCGAGGAAAGTGATCATTTTATCCCTGATTATTTTTCCGAATAATTTAATTAGAAAAAATTAAGGCTGATAGGACGATAATTACTGGCTTGTTTTTTATCTCCTTTTTTTTTAATATCGGGGTAACATTGGCCTTTTTTCCACTCCAGAGGTACACTAGCCTTGCTAATGACTTGTTGAACATTAACGTTATGGGTAATTCTAGCTGTTGACTACGTTCTCTTAACACGCGAGGAGATAAATTGTCGGGGCCCGGATATTTGAATCTATTTTGCAGGTACCCACGCACTTCACTGATATCAATATCGTTCAACGCAAGCTTATGTTCTTCAGGGCCGAAAAATAGTCCTCGGGGCTGATCGATGTGCGTTTTCTTTGAATACGCCATAAGGCTGAATTTAGACCGACGCGCCATGCCTCACACGCTAATCGTATCGCCATTTACTAATAGTGGGCCGATATTATTTTAACAGTTTTTTGCTTCTTATGTTGCTGAAAATAATTTGGGATTTTCTGATATTTTCATCTCTTATTCACGTTTGCTTTCTGATTTTCCTTCGCACTCTCTTGGATATTGATATAATTAGTATGATCCCGTGAAGTGTCTGATCAGTTTATATTCTTTATACAGTTTTTACGACGATGATTGTTAGTCGTTCACTAACGGCTTTTGATTCTTCTGTCCTTCGTGGTTGGGTGGATGAA